>NC_056735.1:179820614-179955614 GCF_019279795.1 Protopterus annectens
AAACACACTGAACACATCCCACAGCTAGACACCCACAGATACCAACACATACGGTATAACTGCCAAGCCAAACACACACACCTGCCATGCCTTGGAATCGAGCACCTACCTGTCAAGTCTACCACACTACAGCATTATGCAGTAACAGAATGCGCTACCGAGTTCCAGCATCACCACACTCCCACAGGCATACATCTAGGTGGATGACATCATCCGCAAAGGCAAAGACGCCGATAAGGAATGTATGGGGAGTGAGCCGTATAAAAGCATTACTCTGTCCCCAGGCAGCTGGAAACACACAAACACACAGACACACACTTGGGAGGGCTGAGAGTCGAACATACACCTAACTACCTTATCACACTATAGCATTACGCAGTTACAGAATGCACTATCGAGATTACTGGTACACAGCACTCCCAGAGGCATACTTTTAGGTGGATGACATCATCCGCAAAGGCAAAGATGCCGATAGGGAATGTATATGGAGTGAGCTGTCTAAAAGCATTACTCTGTCCCCAGGCAGCTGGAAACACACACACACAGACACACACACACAAACACTTGGCAGGGCTAGGAGTCGAACATACACCTAACTACTTTATCACACTACAGCATAACGCAGTTACAGAACATGCTATCGAGATTACTGGTGCACAGCACTCCCAGAGGCATATTTCTAGGTGGATGACATCATCCACAAAGGCAAAGATGCCGATAGGGAATGTATGTGGAGTGAGACATCTAAAAGCATTACTCTGTCCCCAGGCAGCTGGAAAAACACACACACACACACACACACTTGGCAGGGCTGGGAGTCGAACATACACCTAACTACCTTATCACACTACAGCATTATGCAGTTACAGAACATGCTACCGAGATTACTGGAACACAGCACTTCCAGAGGCATACTTGTAGGTGGATGACATCATCCCCAAAGGCAAAGACACTGATAGGGAATGTATAGACAGTGAGCAGTCTAAAAGCATATTACTGTCCCAAGGTAGACGTAGACAAACACACTGCAGTGGTGTGAGCGAGACAACTGCCTATCCACGGAGCACTATTACAACACTACATAGATATGAGATGTGCCACAGACAGTACACCCTTCAAGACAGTCAGCCAGGTCGGCTCTACACATAACAGGGGCAATGGGTCTTACACAGCTGTGACAGCTAGCTGTCTCTGTACATCAAAGAAGACACATGTTTGGATATGACATACATGTAATCGCAGTGGATATGTGTATGGACCACACACACACACACACACACACAAAACACATATGTACATAGCATAGCTTTTGCTATCCTCCGTGCAGACAAGTGGCTACAGCAATCACACGCATGCACAGTTTGGAATGTACTGTGTGTCCATCTACACAATGGCGTACTGGGCATGCTCACACACTTAGCAGTTGCAAAGGGCTGTCTTGCATGCACACGGATTCTAAACATGGAAGGGCACAGTTTGGAATGTACTGTGTGTCCATCTACACAACGGCATACTGGGCATGCTCACACACATAGCAGTAGCAAAGGGCTGTCTTGCATGCACACAGATTCTAAACATGGAAGGGCACAGTATGGTGTTACTGTCTCCATGTACATGAAGGCCACTCACATGTACTGACCAGTACACACTCAAGAGCCATCACAGATGTCTCAGGTGCAGATCACAGAGGTAAACACCGCATTCTGCTATGTAGCCCTCAGACATCACCATGTCCTTGGACCAGCAACACACATCCATACATTACCACAACACTGTGTGACTCATGACCAGTGGACTGTACATAGGTCTACAGCAACTGTGCAGACTACACATGTACTGACAGGGTTCCATCATGTGTTATGCAATGCAATGATACCACTGTACATAACCAGGTCGGCTCTACACATAACAGGGGCAATGGGTCTTACACAGCTGTGACAGCTAGCTGTCTCTGTACATCAAAGAACACACATGTTTGGATATGACATACATGTAATCACAGTGGATATGTGTATGGACCACACACACACACACACACACACACAAAACACATATGTACATAGCATAGCTTTTGCTATCCTCCGTGCAGACAAGTGGCTACAGCAATCACACGCATGCACATAGAAGGTAGGTCCATGGTTGTTGAATGCTAACAGTACATGAGGTAGCAATGTTGACCGAGGAAACATTCCCTCTGTACTAGTTACCCATGACACCCATCATATCATACAACAGTCCATGTGTTATGTATGTCATCACACATGTCCACCAATTGCAATGCATACAAACATGGCTACATGACAGGCATGTAGGACCAACACACATGTACATGTAGTGATGTGCATGCAGCTACCATGCATGTGCAGTAGCTAATGTATATAATTCATCTGTGCCTAACTACAACATGCAGTTGCACTGCAGCCCCATCATTGATACCTGTATATGGTGAAATACTGACAGTACGGTACGATGTACATCAGGTATGGATCGATGTGTGTACATAAAGTGGCGATCTACCTTTGCAGATGGATGTTTGCCAGGGATGGCTCACAGGTGTGTCACAAGCCATCCTACCATTACATGTGCAAACAGTACGCTATGTTACTGTTACTTGACGGTGAAGATATAAAACCTACACAGCGGTCGGGTGTTACTGACTGTAAGTGACTTGACACCTGTAACACTTACATCCTCCCATGTGCATATAGCAGCACAACTGCCGAAGGTAGCGTTGGTACACATAATGCGGCCAATACTGCTGCATGTCTGTCAGACGTATCATATAGCAGGTGTATCATTCGCAGTACTGCCATGTGTGTTTGCTTGTGTGACCATATATGCTACATATGGTGGGGAATACATCACAATTGTTACACACCCCTGTACACTGTTGTAGAGATCTGTACATACTGCAGTATGGAAAGCATGACATAGGCAAGGGTGGTGTGTGTATCACACACATGTCAGCTATCCATATGTGAATGACATTTGTGGACTCCACAGTGTGTGTGTGTGTGTGTGTGTGTGTGTGTGTGTGTGTGTGTGTGTGTGTGTGTGTGTGTGTGTGTGTGTGTGTGTATGGCTGTCTGGTGCATGGAGTGAGGGTGTATGCTACCATACAGAGCAGACAGGATCCCTAACCCCTCATGGTGATGCAGTCTACTACCCTGTTGATGCCATCAGTCTCAGCCTTACTGGCTACCTGTACATGTTCATTCTCTGTGTTGCATTGTGTGGGTGCACAGTAATGTGAGGGTGATTACCACATAGGCAGGGGTCCTCACCTCAACACTATCAAGTGTGCATTATAGTGTTGTTGACCCTGTGAGTGTGGGCATGTCACTGTGTGTTTCTGTGTATGTCTGTGTGTGTTCTCATCCTGTAATGTGACAGGGTATTACTGCTACACAGTGAGGCCTCATGCTATCAAGTGGCCTCTAACGTTATCATCGGCTAGACCACTGTGTAAACCTCCCACACCATGTCAACATACCTGTGATGGTGCCTGGTATGGATGTCACGTCTCTAGCCACTGTAGCCTATTAAACAGCCCACATGCTTCTGGATCAGTAGATGTGAGTACATATGTGGTATGGTAGTCTTTCTAACATTCAGGTTGAGGCTATGTATAGCATGCTGGTATTGCCATACATGCCTGTGAGTACTCCACATTTACACATAGGAAACTGCAAACACTGCTACTTGTTGGCATATGCAAGTAGACCATAAGGAGGGAACCAGGGCATCATTACCAACATGCTGTTACTGTTGTTACCAAGACACATACTGTGAACATATAACAATGCATTATAAACCTGTACTACAGGGTATGTCTGGTGCATGTCAACAGTACACAACTAATGTAATATACACTTCTCTCACTAATCTGTTCACCCTGTGCAACAGACCATTTGAGCCTGTCCCTGCACCGATGGTGTGGATGACAGGGATGCGGCACAGGCATCATCATATGCACAGGCTGATAATGTTTACCAGGGGCATAGGCTGCACCAGTGGATGACATCATGTGTGTGGGTAAGGGCCGGTGATCTGATTGGACATGTGTGGTCATTATGCATGTGGGTGTTGTGGTGCCCTACAGATGTTTTTGCTGTGTGCGTGTATGAGTGCACACAGTTCTGCCTTTTGCCAGGCCTACACAGGGGTATTATTGACAGCTCCAGATTGTACAGACCAGGATGTACAGCTCACTGTGTCCGGCCACGGCCACGTGACCTGTGCCTGCCAGGGATTGCACGGGCACTACCAGGCAGAGGTACAGATTGGCTACTGTCCGATGACACATGTCCACTGGAACCGTGTCCCCACTGGGAATGTCC
The DNA here is from genome assembly GCF_019279795.1 of Protopterus annectens. NCBI lineage: Eukaryota > Metazoa > Chordata > Ceratodontiformes > Protopteridae > Protopterus > Protopterus annectens. Next base: position 179,824,955 of record NC_056735.1, read on the forward strand.
AGGGCCACGTCCACATGGCCTGCTGTGTCCTGGTGTGGACAGCACAGCACCAGCTGCACTGCTACTGCTAGCGGCACTATGGGAACGAGCATGTGAGGTGGCTCATTCACGTTGACCTGCACTAGGTGGTGTAGCTGACCTACGTCCATGTGGCCTATGCCTCACTCCTACCAGATGTTCCAGCACAGACAGCTCACGCTCGCGGATTGCCATGCCACGGTCAAGGATTCCGACCATGTCACCCAATCGCCTGTCCAGAACATCAGCAATCGGCTGTTGAGCATTTGCCAATGCCTGGATGTTGTCATTTAGAGTACAGATAACAGCCCTCTGAAGCCTCTGCCCTTCTCTGTTCTGCCATTCAGCACATGCCTATGCCGCCATTACAGTCTGGAACATGCGTCTGGTGACACCAGCTGTTGTGCTCTGTCCTGCAGGTGCATGTCTGCTGGAGGTCCTCCTATGAGCAGTACTGGCCACATGCCTGTGTGGCACATCTGCAGTCATTACACTGACACCATGGTGTGGATACACACCTTCTGTAGCCACCACACATTCCTGTTCCAAGCTAACACACGCTGACTGTCCTTCCTCTATGGCCACTGGTGATGGGGTATGTGTTGGCATGAGAACTGTGTGTGGGGAAGAGGGGGACATAGCTGGGATGGCAACCATTGGCACAGATTCAGCCCCTGAGAACCTTGCCTGTACCTCATGCATATGTTCATCCCTGTTAGTATCTGTGGGGACACTAACATCAGACGGACCGCAGGAGGGTAACGCACCTACATCACCTGTGAATGCAAAGAAAGACTCTACATTACAATAGACACACACACACACAGACACACACACACACAGACACACAGACACACCATGCATGTGATTTGACAGACGGCATGCAACATGCATGTGATGCAGCAGGCAGCATGCAGCCCAACCATTAATAGTGGTAGTTAGCATACCTCCTTGGGTTGCACACAACAGCAAGCAGATGTCATATCAGTAGCCATGCAGTTCACACAATCATGGTAGTAAGCATGCATCCCTGTGATACACAATGTGGACCAGCACAGGTTAACAGTACACATAGCTAAAGTGACCTTGACATGTAGTCTGCTGACGTGTGCATTGACATGCATACATGTCTGACACAATGGTGTCCTGACACATGTACAGCATTGTAATGGGTATCACATTGCAGTGTTGTCTGTATGCTCTACAGATAGAATGCATGTTTAGCAAATGTGCATGAGCATGGAAGGGTAGTGTGAGGTATCTACATTGCTATACAGTGTGAAGTACAGACACTGTGCCATTGCATGGCATCATGAGGCATCTATATTGCTCTACAGTGTGTAATATGCACACATTGCATAACCATAACTACGTGCATACACATGACATAACTGTGGATTGTGACCCATGTTGCTGAGGTGTATACACACCAAACCATGCTGTGTCATGTGACAGGTCACTGGAAGACATACAGATGACACCCCTGCACAACTACTACAGAGTCTTAGCTACCTGGCAACCATGTCCACACATGGCAGACTTGTCAATACACCATGTCCCACATGACACTGATGTACCACACACACGAGGTGCATGGCTGATGGTGATGTCCTACAGCAGCAAGGGAAATGTACGGTATCTGTGGCCTGATGTGGTTTCAATGTCTGTGGAAGCTGTACAGGTGACTACTGTCATGCTATGACACAGTTGTGATGTTCAACACATCTCATATGGTCGACTTACGTGACACCTCCACTAGCTGTGCACAGGCTTTTAGGATGTCCAGTGTACCACATCAACTGTATAATCAGTCAACTAAGGCTATAGTTGGACCATGTGTGGACAATGTGCAACAGGGTGTATACACATCACATCTACTGTGTGGCTACATGTCTCTGGCCATCCTTCATGGCCATGTGTGAACATGTGTTGGTCAAATGTTTGTGATGGCCGTCTGTCTCACATGTCTGTGTAGTCCCATATGACATACACCCATAGATGTCAGATATGTCACCATCCACAGGGCTATGCAGACAACGGGTTGTATGTTTGGTATGTGGGTATGTATTATGGGATAGTGTGACAATATTGCAGCCAGAACACTACATGTCTGGGACATGTCAGATGGCACATCACAATGTGTGCACCCATTGCAGGGGCATATAACACAATGGTGACTCCTGTGGGCTGCCCATATCCCAGCTCACTGTGTGGTACTGTTTGCGTACCACACATGTGTTGTTCCAATGTATAGTACATATGCCTGCATTGAACAACACCTCCACCGTTGTATGCACAGCTGTCCACACATGTAGCAATGACAGATACTGTGGTTTCATGTCTGTGTTTCATTTCATTTGTATATATTGCACATGGGTAGCCAGTGTGAATGCTGGGAGATGCGACCTGTATATCATGACTGGATCATACATCATGTGTACATGTGCTAACTGGCCACATGGCGAATAGATATATGCATTAACATGCCCAATACTGATGACAGTCTCACCTGCAATGGACTGATGTCTGTGCGGCATGCCAGAGGTACCTGTATAGGAGTGACACAGCAGTTTGAACATTATCCATGACTGTATGACAGCCACAGGGTTCACTGTGCATGTTAACACATTCATCTGTACAATAACATATAGTATGCACATGTGTGCATACACAGAGTAGCATACTGTAGTATGCAGCATGTGTGTAAACATACCTTGCATATGTGAAGCCTGTTGGCATCCTTAACTCTATCATAAACTATTCTTATCCACTTGGACTCTATCTTCTACTTCAACAGAGATATTACCCCTATTTATTGTAGATATTACATAACTCTTTTTAGCATAAAAAAAAAAAAAAAAAAAATTGTGTATTATCTACCTCTGATACCTTATTATATTGTTTTGTTAGGATTGTTCTGATAAGTCAAAATCTATAATATTTGTATGTTCTTTTTTTACCTTTTTACCTTTGTATAATTACACTTGTACTATCTCTTCTTATGTATTTCCAATATTATTATTAACCTCAGGAGCTTTTCTCCCGGGGCCTCCACTGAAAATGGACATTAATCCAGCTGGACTAGCCCGGTCAACAAATGTAAAATAAATAAAAATAAAAATAAATAAAATATTGTACAGTGACACACGCAAATAAATGGGATATAATAGTCATATGTGCAGTAGTGACTTACCAGGCAACTCCAGGCTCATTGGTTGGGAAACACCCACCTCCACAATGGCAGCTAGTGTTTGTGGATGCTGTTCTGAGGGTGTCCCCAGGCTGGCCAGTAGCTCCTCTGTGTGTGTGAATGGGGGCTGGGTTGGTGGCCCACCACCTATTCCACCTTGTTCCCTGGCGATTGCAGTTGCACGCTGTTTTACATGTCGTATCAGGTCCATGCAGTGTCTGCGCACCTGCTGGTAGGTGTGGTTATGTTCACCCACATCATTAACACTTCTGCGAAGGTCCTGCCACAGGTTGTCATGCTGCTGGACATGCTGTGGCACATGGCTGAACAACACTTTGTAGTTCTCATGGAGGTACGGGATGAGGGCATCATCCTCCTGGCGGATGTACGCTGGCAGGCGTGAATGAGGCATTATCTGGAAGACATAATGATGCTGACAGGTCACAATATCACAGAGATGTACAGAGATACAGCTGCACATACATTTGTATTAAATCTAGTACATCTGCACAGTTATCTTTGCAAATCATCATGACACTGACATGACTGACATGTTTGTGTCACACACATGTAACACCCGTTATCCATTGGATATCATCACCATATATGTGTGTCACCTCTTTACATTGTTCATTCTCCATGTGAATGCTGTCTTGATGTGGGCATGTCTGTTTGCCTGTATTGGTGTTCTTAGCTATCAGCACATGCCTGGATGTGTCCACAGTGATGCTGTTGACCTTGATGCTGTGTATATGTCACATATCAACACATACATTGCCTTAATGGACATGAGCAGTGACAATGCACACATACGCATGGAACCTTTACATGCATGTGTTTTGCCATATACATCTACACGGCACTGTACAGCAGTTCAACATCCAGCCACGGATCGCCTGTGTTGCACACGTGATAGACATGGGGCAATGGCTAGCCGGACATCATTCGCAGGGATGGTTATCAACTATAGCATGTACCGGCAAGGTTTCCTAGCTGTATCTGACAGCCATTTTGCCACCGCGAGGTGCATCAGTGGCACATTACTGATCCAGACAGTTAATACATCTACCATGCGGTCATCACACCATGTATGACAGAGATTACATGTGCAGCTTTGATGGACAGGGTTGCATGGTATGGTGGGAGTATGTAACATGTATGGCACAGGGATCTGTCCAGCATGTGGCGATCCTTGTAGTAGGACGGTGGCTGTCCATGACGTATGTCTTTCAGATCAGGAGATGTACGTGTAGCATGTCCAACATCACAGTGTAGCACATGTCTTTATGCAAGGTAGCCAGCATGCTGCATAGTGGAGGTGAGGATTGTGAAGGCTGGTATCGCCCATCCACGCATGGCCAATACACCTTAAAGGTGATATGTGATCCGATATTGGTCACCCGAGTGCTGAGTATGCCTGTCCAATGATCTCCATGCTCATGGATGGCACCCTGTCATGACATGGGTGCCTCGTATGACTACCTAATAGGCCTGGAGACGTCACAAACTCAGGGAGGTGAACTGCACAGCACCATCTCTTACACAGTGTCCTTAATGTTGACCACTGCCTAGGTGGTAGTTAATGGGTACAGGGTTATTCACCTAGCAGTGACAATGCTATTATCAGCTGTCAGATTGTGCACATATGTCACACACCTCACCCACAAAGCCCATTCTGTATGTTGTCCACAACACTGAGACAGCTATTGCTCCTAGGTCATGGCCATTCACATCCTTACATACACAGATGCCTCCCATTTGTCTGTGTGGTATGGGCTACAATGAGGGGGGAGTACAAAACATTAACCCTGTTTTACTGTAGCTGCCACTGGTGTGATATGCACATGTCACTCTGACACCTTTTGTAGTGTTGATTCTGTCAGCAAGCCACTGGTAGAACACTCCTGTGACATATGAAGGTACATCTAGTATACTCAGTAAAGCTGGAACACGGTATGGGTGATGATGTCCTATGACCTGTCACAGGTATGCTATGCAGTGTGAAATCATCCGTACTGTCATCTACTTCTGTACTGCTAACATCTACGTTGATAAAGGTTCATAGACTTGCAGACCATACTCAGCAGGTTAATAGTGCAGTGCCTCCAGTTATGACTGTCATCTCCACTTGTGGGTTGCAGTGGGTTGATATTATCCAACACCCTATCTGTATTGCATATTCATGCTCAGCACTTGTTCAGAACTTGTGAGCACTTCATGAGCTACTAATTACTATAGCACCCATTCCAACTCATTTCTTATAAGTACACTGTCTGTCATTACATTTCCAGCTTGCTTACAGTACAACAGCTGTTGTACACACGTAACTCACATATCTTGTGAGACATGGTTGAATATGCAGGCATGTCCAACTGTCACGTACCAGTGCTATTGCCTGTCTATATGATGAATATGGCGAACATGTGGCAATAGAGCAATTGTCTCATGTACACAGTCAATGCTCACCTCCCAACATACGACACTACAGCCGGTGGGAGATGCACATATGTAGCCATGCTGGGGGTAATGCTCTCACCAACCCAGACTGAACCTGACATTCATGTGGGGATGTGTAACATTTGCAACACACCCCACTCATCACATAGTCTCACAAGATCGCCACCACCACAGGCCACACATAGTATGAGTACGACATTTGCAGAACCTCTCCATACTCTGTGTAGGCACCAGAGGCAGCCCCCATCACCAAACACAACAATTACTTATAGCCCACAGACTAATGTGTGCCCATCAAATACAGACAATAGGGTGTTATAACATACCCAACACACCACTCATAGGTGACTCTGTAGGCGGTCAAACTGATGTCCCACTCAGCAGGCTACACAAGGCGATAGTCGCTTATATCTAGCTGTCGGGTAACTGGTTCTGCAACATAACCTATGCACCCATGCCACACCTCACCAGGTACAATTTGACTGTCATTCTCTATGTTAGTGTGACTGCCATGAGATGTAACTTCTCAGACTACATGTGCAGGGACATGCAATAGCTCTCCGGTCTTGTAGCCCAGAAGGTATTGGCCAAGCCCTGGGGAGCATTCTGCATTCATCCAGACTAGATACCACTGTACAACAACTGACTGTTTCACTTCAACAGTTGCCTATGCTTCTGCTGTCATTCCACAGGCATCCAGTATCTGTCCGCTTTGAATGACAAGGTCAACAAAACATGATGCTTTGGCACAGATGACCTGCACCTGTCAGCCCTGGGAGTACAGATAACATGTAAGGCTCTTGCTGCTCCTATACTGCCTGTCTTGCACAGTTTCCAATAACATTCACCACCAGAACGGGAACAGGCAAGCAAAACATGGGGTCATGTGACTCAATGCTTGACATCATCTCTGATGCACGCAGGCAAGGCACTCCTTATAATGGACCACTTCAATATCTCTGCAGTGACTGGGACCTACCTCTAGGCTCTGCAGAACACACCTGCACTGACAGGTTATATGCAGACCACACCTTTCAGTCATGTAACCTGGACCGGAACACCCACGGCTGAGGTGTGTCCATATTTCACTATGTTGTACACACCTCCTGGCTGGTTACTTAGCACAATGCATCAGAGGTGATCCACGTGCAACTAACTGTGGCCAGAACTGCTATACACATTGTAACACGCTACAGATTCAACAACATACCCCACGGTTACCGGCCCTCATTTCTTGGTGTACTAGACAGTAGGGCTCAGACAGGTACTACTGATGTGCGACTGACACTACCCCACACTTAACTGGGATAGCTACTCATGTACCGTCACATTAGGCCAACGCTGTCCAGGATTCATAACCTCCACTCGGCTGGATCAACCCATACACACCACCACCACCACCACCAAGACCAACAATATCCTAGACATGGACATTACCAACATGTCAGTGGTGTTCCACACCTGTGGTTATCCCCTCATTGGTAGTTTCTGAACATATGCTAATCACCCTTGTTATCCACATCCCGGCACCACACCCTTCATGGCATACACAGTACAAGATTAGTACAACGCCTACTACAGACGTCTTATGACAGCAGTAGTAAATGTCATGACACCCGTGCAGATGGACAATGCACATACAAATGCTGAAACATACCCCAGTGCACTTCATTAGCACTTACACGACTGCATGGATCATGCTGTTCCAAACAGAGCCATGATGGTACCCACCAGAAAATGGACGCCACTCTGGGGGTCCAGTTCCATGGACATAATGCACAACAAAAGGTGGAGGCTGTTGCAAAGTGGAGTACAATCCCATGGGTGGGATAGCTCACTGGTCAGCCTCAGTAGGGCTCCGGAATCCCTTATCACATCCTCCAAACCTAGCTACTTAAACATTACTGCGACACATTCCAGGGTGTACCACAAAGCATTATGGAGGTATGTCAGTAGTCAATGGCAATACCCACATCTGCTCTGACATACGATGGTTACTCAGGAACATTACAGAACCGAGTGATGTTGGCAACATCCTGGCATATGGGTTCAATGCTAACTTTACACCCTCTCACTCCCTACAGGGCCATAATCCATGCAGGAACATTGAGGGGTCCCTGCGGTCACAACTACACAGTTCCAACCTGCACTCTCTAAGGCCTGGAACACAGACTCCATGTGACTGTCCAACATCCCAGGCTGTGATTTAGACAATCCTCAGAACGACATGTCTACCCACTTGGCCACCAGATTCACTAATAGCCTTGTATCAGACATTGTGGCCCCTGAATGGCACACAGCAACAGTTATCACACTCCACACAGGTGGCACCACAATGAACCAGAGGGCCTATTGCCCTATACGGCTGACTGGACTGTTATGCAAGGCTATGGGGCACATCATCATGGAAGTCATTCACAGAGACATTGGTGGGATCCAGACCTTTGATGCCACCCAGGTTGGACTTGTTAGGGTCAGACCATGGCTCCTACACCTGGTGGACTCCTTTGATACAGTTACCAGGGTAGTTGATGATGGTAAGGGGGTCCACACAGCCTACATTGTCATCTCATTGGCTTTCAGCACCGTTCTCCATTCTGGTATTGACAACATACACATCCACCTGCACATCGACCCCTACGTCTCAGGATGCTATGCAAAGTAGCTCATGGACAGGACCCACACAATGAGGGTAGCATACCATAGTACCTACTGTATTTCAGTTACACTTGGCATACCACAGTCAGTCATAGGGCCCCTCATGTTCGGTATATGCTTCCCTGAGGTACAGGCTAGCACAGAGGGACTTTCCCTGACTAGGTTTCCAGACAACTGCATACAAGGTGCCATGATTGATCCACCAGCTGATACAGACTCCCTTCATAAGGGTGTCACTGTGACGGATACCTGATGTCGATAATATGGCCTCAAGCTACATGACACATGGTGCGTGAACATCCCCTTTGGATTACACCAATCACCTACTGACTATCACATATGTGGTAATCCCCTACATACATGTGACATTATACGGGATCTTAGTACACACGTATGTAGCACCCACTCCTTTGATAACCATATTGCCAATGTGGCGTGGATATCTTTCTACGTGGCCACCCTTATCTGTACTGGGTTTGTAGCTGGAACAAAGGCACCCATTGTACCTCTAAATTCCTGACATATACACATATTCAAGGGTACAACACCCTGTTTAGGGTGTACCTTACAGAACAGCAATGGCTTTACATACCACAACATTAACACACCATGAGGATTATTGAGCTCCGAAGGTTGACGTATGCGGCAGAACTACAGAAACTATGACTGTACACATTTGCATACTGCATAATCAGGGGTGACCTCTGCTGAACATACAGGGCCCATGTCCACAACAATATTCATGGATATACTCAACATAAGCGACATAAGCAAAAGCCACTGAGAGCAACATGCTCATGGATATGTGCACAAACTCAACGATGAGTGGGATGTTCTTGAGGGTTACATTCCCAAACCAGACACTCACCATGCTTTGGAATATGATTCCTATGTACTTCACGCAGGGGCACTCAGTAGCACTGTTTATGAGATACCTCACTTGGTGGATGGGAGACACACATGTATGCCAGGGATCACTGCAGTGGCTGTACTGTGCAGAGGTGCAGGTAACACATGGCTCTGCTGTTCACAGACAGGACACTACCTTAGAGATGTGCCGCCAGTGTAAACACTGTAGTTGGGCTTACACTTAGACTTGCCAGACAGCATAGTACCTCACTATGAACCTATGAAGCTATTACATGTCCTTTGTGCATGGTTAATTGAGTAGCTCTTCCATTTCAATTAGCTATCATGCTGTTACAGTGTCCCGTGACTACAAGCCATATGTATCCTGTTATTGTGTATTGTACATGCCAATAGACGATACCTTTTGTTTGCATGATATAACTGTTATACTGTGTAGAATATCTGACATATCTACCTACGATACTGTACATTACACATATTTTACATATTATCCCATAATGCAAAGCATACTTGCACAGCAGGACCACCTTAGGCATGTTATTCTTGTTATATGCCCATACACATGCCTACTGTGACAGTTATATCAACATATACTATCTCCTGCTATGGCACATACTTGTTGGACATACCCTACCACTGACGGCGGGTGGTGTGGAATTGTTCTGTTTAAAGCCCTCATGTAGCATCCCTTGTGGTGTCTGTGATGTTTACCTTGTGGCCCACAGCAGGACACACAATTTCTACAAGCATTACTATGCTCAGCAAGACATCACTACATAATACCTTTTCCCACTTTATGCATTGCGGACACTTTTAATTAATACAAAACAGGCTATACATACACTAACATACTAAGTGTTCTACATACCTTGTTAGCGTTCCGAACTTTCGTACATATCTCTCTTACACCTTTACTGTTTAAACGGTTCTATGGTATGAGCATACGGTTTGAATGTCTGGCAAGTCATCCTTATATATGTTGATACCTGTAACGTGGTTTCCTGCCACCAGTTGGTGTTCCTGAGTAAATTATTACATGCACATCAGCTGTGCAGCTACTCCATTCACCAATTACGTGGCAACAGTGGGGTATAATTGAATTCTCCACTTGGGCGTTGCCCTTTTGCCCTACCTTCGGGGAGACGGCCTGTATGTGTTTTGTTGTGTGGAATTGCAACTGCTATTTGCAGAGACACGGATATTTTGGATTCATGTCCCCCGTGGATTGTGTGTGACAGCTAGAGTATGTGGTTCTACATATGAGTGTACCTGTCATCTCAACCATCTGATAAGGGACTATTGCAAACAAAACCTGTAACATCACCATCTGTTCCATTATACAACAGCTACAATTTCACATGGTGCCTTTACAAATGTGTTTCCTCACAAGGTATGTTAGCGCTTCTGCAGATGTAATTGAGTGAGTGGATGTTTGTGATGTTATTACAGTCTGTATTGCTATTGTTTCGTGTGTGGGAGATGTAGGTGGGTGCACATAGCATATACAGGTTTGTGGGGACTGCATTTCTACTTATTCCATATATGTGTGTGGGCTCCTTCCCTAATTGAAGACCTATCAGTTAGTAGACTGAAACTATGGTTGTTACAGGCTTATACACTGGGCTGTTGTTAATTGGTTTCTATATAGTATGCAGGTGAGGTTGATACTTCCATACCTCCGGAAATACAGCGATATGTAAAGGAATGTTACTAAATGACAGTTGTCCTGTGTATTTCTGTCACAGATATTTGCACTCATTGCAGTTGTGTTGGTGACTGAACCTCTTTGGCATGGGTTGCCACCTTTTCAAATGGCCATAGTGGGACATTTGCAGGACACACATCGGTGTTTATAGGCCGACACATACCAACGGTCAGTACACAGGATAGCACATACTTTTATCCTGAATACATACTTATTCTTGTATCACTTTAGGTACTTATCATGTTTCATGTAACATTTACGTTTTTTAGATACAGACATAACTATTTACTGCAACTATTACATAATATATGTGAAATAATTATGTCCTGCAATCTTGGACATTTGCCCTTTTTAATATTTTTTGTCAGGACACAACTACCCAGGGAGGGGCTGTCACTCTTAAAGTGGAACAGGTGGTAACCGTATGCCTACGGCCAGCTTTGACCACACCTACAGTAATGATCTACCTCCGAGTTAGCACTAACAGACACACGATGCAAACACACACACACACATTACAGTCCCACAGAAACGCACACGGCACCCTCAACACACACATACATAGACTACGGCAATCACAAACACAGTTGAACACAGTACCTACGTGGACTGCAACACCGGCAGCGATAACTAAATGTCCCTTAATATCGTGATAATATTACATGCGGTTCTAGTGTTCCGGTACTGTGTTCTTTCAGACTTTCAGCCTCGTGATTACGCGTGTCGGTATGTGACACATTCCATAGTTGGCAGTATCCTATTTCTTTGTACCTCCATGGTTGTGTACATGTTGTTGACCTATCTACATATTTGCAGATATAGGTGAATCTGTATATATCAACATATATCTCTCTATCACCCTTTCTATCTCTATTATGTATATATATATATATATATATATATATATATATATATATATATATATATATATATATATATATATAAATATAACAGAGAGAGTGACAGGCAGAATGCACCTTTCATTGTGTACATGGTGTATACTGTTACCTGGACTCCGCACGTTTGTGTTTGAACCTGTCACATTACACACCTGCCGTTGGTACATCTTTGGTAGCTTAGTGTTAGGTGATTGTGTACATGATTGCGTGTTCTACTCCTGGCAGTGGTCATTTTACCCTTCAGAGCAGGCGCTATTAGTACAGGGGTGAATAATGCTGGTTTCACCTGTTCTGGACATCACTGACCATGATCTGCGCAATATTCAGAGAAGCATAGCCCTGTTTCACGCATATCCGTATAGTCATATTTAAACGACGCTTACCAGCACTGGGCAACGCATATTCCTGCTAACATGTGCTAAACATGATCTGATGACCTGCATCCAACATGCATTATTCGTGCCTTCGGGATTACATTACATCTCTTGCAGGATGTGAGACTGGGAACATGCACGACAGTCACTGCATTTACCACTTGGGCATCTGGGATTTGTACACATGTTATGGTGTTTTGTATGTGGACTGTACTACGGCTGTTAATCCATACTGCGATCAAATGGGTAACTCAGTTAGTTTACATATGGATGAGATCTATTAATGGTATGTCCAAGTGATGTTTAATGCATGTGCTCCAGCATTAGGTATGTATGTTACAGTGAGCCACACACTATAATGTGCTACACCTTCACACAACCATAGGTGGAGCATGCTGGGGTGACAGATACCTGTCATGGGTACACCCCATGCTTTGCCACTACATCCATGATTACATTATATGGAGCCCCTCATTAACACACCAGGGAATCCATGCAGAGTGTGGGGGGAACAGTGATTACACACATGGATCCCGCAATTGGCTCTGCTCCACTGAGCGACAGTTGGTTACTCGATGTGTTGGTGACAGCAGACACTGTCTGCTTCGATTGATGAATGGCCTCTGACAATCGGGCATGTACCTACCGATGTACCTAGGAACCTATACACACAGTACCAACATATGCTGATAGGTGCGTGTACTGTTCAGGTGTTGACATTCCTTGTTCCAATAGCTGTTGTGTGTACAATGGTTGAGGGCTGCCTATGTAGGATTCACACAGTAGGCCACCTATACATTACAATTTACAGGTGGTCGTGTGTGTGTGTGCCATCCATTTTACTGTGTGTGCAGGTGGAGAGGTGTGTCAGTCCGTAGGGGCCTACACTGTCAGAGTATGTGCAATACATTTCCTCTTTGCCAAGGCATAGGCATATCGGGCATGCCTCCATCTGCCTACTGGGGCTGGCACAGGGTGTTCGTGGTCTGAATCCCTCTGTGCCTGTGATGGCCTTGGTAATTGCGGTGGGCTGTGAGGGCCTTCACCATTTTGTCCCTGCTGCAGCTGTTTCCGCAGGATCATATTATGTAGCATGGCACATACTATGAGGATGTAGGCACACGTGCCTGGAGAGTACTGCAAGGCTCCACCAGATATGTCCAAGCAATGGAACCATGATTTCAGCATCCCGAACACACACTCTATGATGATTCTGGATTGTGCGTGTGCCTCATTATGGCGTTCTTGCATGGGTGTGTGTGCATTTCTGATGGGATTCATCATCCATGGCTCCAGTGCATAGCCAGCATCCTCCACAAGGTGGTCATGTGGGATGTCCCCCCTGACAAATACCTGATACAGCTGTGAGGCATGCCAGATGTGGGAGTCATGGTAGCTTCCAGGGCTGCCAGCACACACATCCATGATAATGCCCTGGGCATTGCACATGACCTGGCAGTTGATGGAGTGGTATCCCTTGTGGTTTATGTAGTGCCTACCATGCTCACCAGGTGGTGACTTGATATGTATGTGCGTGCAGTCTATCGCACCCAGTACCTCCAGGTAGTGTGCCACATGGTGGAAGAGACGCATATTGCTGGCCAACTCCTCCTGAGTTCGGGGGAAGTATATATGCTCATTGGCATGTGGTAACATGGCATCCAGGAACTGGTGTAGTACCCTGGATGCTGATGCCTGTGAGATCCCCATTATATCTCCAGTTGGCCTTTGAAAGGTACCTGTGGCTAGTATTCGCAAGCTTACACATACCTTCGTGTCCACTGGCATGGGTTCCCCTCTGTTGTTTCTGGATCTCAGGCATGGCCAGCACAGCTCAACTATTTGCTGCAAGATGTTCCTGTCCACCCTGTAATGCTCTACTATCTCCAGATCATGTAGCCCCTGGTAGGTTACCCTTGGTCTGAACACTCTTCTCCTCCTCCGGGGCCTGCGGTGGTTGTCAGCATCATCCTCCACAACACTGTCAGTTTCTAACACAGGGTGATGAATCACAGCTATGGCAGCTCCCAACATGTACATTGTAAAAGTTCCCCGTATGTTTACACCCATGGTGCAGTGTTTGGGAATACACATGTGTGTGTGGGGTGCTTTCACGCTTTATACTATTGTGCTGTGAACACTGATGATGTCATAGGGTGTGTATGTATGATCATAGCTACAGGGTATCTTATGTGTTTTACAACAGGAACTACTATTGTGGTGCCTTTGGTGTTGAATTACATTTGGCTGCCATGGATTACCTCTTGCCCTTCCCTTTACATTTCTTCACGTTTCACCTCCCATTTTCTGGCATGCATCCAGCAGCCTGCTTTCATTTGTACTTTCCTACACCTGGCTTATCTTACATAATGTGTTCTATGGCCAGTCTACTGCAGGTTTGCGTTGCTCTGCTATGACAGTTCTCTTTTCTTTGTAATCCAACACCTCCCCTATCCTGTTTTGCAGGTTTCTGCGAGCAGACTTGTCAGCTGCTGTCGATTGCCCGCTGTGAGTTAAAAGGTGTTAATTGCCCAGTTGTACTCCAATTACCCTACTGCGGCATTTCCTCATTTTCTTCCCCTGACCTTCCTGTTTGAGCTATGGTGCGTGGCACGTGCGTCCGCTTACCGGATTTCGAGCACATTTTCCTCCCCGTACACATGCGCTTTCGGGCACCATATGTGCTCTCAGCTAAACGATGCTATACCTACCTCCCCACCCCTGTCCTGTGGCTTTGCTTAGCAATGGCCAGGCTGGATTTGCATTGCTCCAATGTGCTTACAGCTATGGTGGCACACCCCACTGCTGATGTCACGTATACCTCTAAGCCACTCCTCAGTGTTGGAGCGCTGTGCCTTATGGTACATCCTTAGTCCGGCGGGACGTTTGTGATTCACTATTGCCTGCCTCATTTGCATGGCATTGACTACTAATTCCTAGTTACCACGCTGAACACTGTCACAGACCCTTAGCAACCCTTGCAGCTTGGTTGTGGTGTACCATGCATACCACTGAGTATTATGGTGAAATCATGATTTGTATTACATTGTGATTTTATGACATTTGTATATATTTTCTTTGTGTTCCCGTATGCGCACACATGTCCTGCGGTTGTACTTTGCGTTACTGTGGACTTGACATTAAATGCTGTTTTTTTAGGTGTTGTGCATCTTTTCTTATGCCATTGGCTGTATATTTAGCCATTGGCATATGTTAACTTTGTAATGCATGAGTCTGGTCTGCTTTTATAGCTCCGATTTTCTGTTTGGAAAAATGTAAACCATGTTTTTTGGTTTACATTTCTGTGGGCTTACGCTATGCCTGCACCACTTCATGAATCGCTATGTACCTTCATTTGCATGGTGTGGCACTGCGCATGGGGTGATTAGCATACCTAAGCCGAGGGCTGCACAGATCTGGCGTATGCCGGTAGTGCACGTGGAATTGGATCGTACCTGAATCACTCAGCGGCCATGTTTGGCATTATACCGCCTACGCTACGCCTGCGCCTGGTGCAAGCTTCATGAATCCCAGGGTTTGACTTGTTTTCTGGTGGTGGATACGGGCCACCTATGTATGCATCTTTTCTGCCTAGGATTTACTATCCCTTTTCTATCACCAAGCAAAAATAATGGCCTTCAGTTATGGCTGGTTAACTCTTCATCCAGCTTGCTATATAGAAATATAAACAGCTAGTGGCCTTGGGAAGATGACTTTCCCATTCTTTAGAAAAATAACTATGTCATCATTGTAAGCTGCAGCATACCTGGTGTGGGGGTCTAAAATTCTGGTCCATAAGCCTATGAAACATTTTCTGGTGTATCCAATACACTTTACTCAAGAACAGTGTGGACAAAATTTTAACCTTACTCAACTTTTCTACTAACTTGTGCACTCTACGCAAAAACAGGAATAAAACGTGGGCATAATATTTAGTTTTTTCAAGTTGCTACAAAATTTTACAATCCTATCCATTTTGTGAACCAGGAAAATGTAGCAATTCCACTCACTATGATTATTCTTTGACCTCCAGCTTAAGCCTTTTCATTGCCTCTTTCAATGCTTGCCATGGAGATTCTGGTATGTATTGTGGTTTCACCAGGAATAATCTGAGTACTGTGGCCAATTAAATTATCTTTGCCAGGCAGATCAGAGAATATTACACTAAATATAGAAATAAGGGAAACAAACTACATACAATAATGGGGGATGCTGGATTTTTTTTATTCTCCTTGGTGCTTTAGATGATGCCTTCACAAGGAGATAAAGACTTTTTTAAACAGTGCTACCACCTAGCACTTATACATTCTTATAAATGAATAAATCAATCCCTTCATTAACGAGTTAACAGAATAAAGTTCTTTAACATTATGAAAAATAAAATATATATATATATATATATAATATATATATATATATATATATATGTGTGTGTGTGTGTGTGTGTGTGTGTGTGTGTGTGTGTGTGTGTGTGTGTGTGTGTGTGTGTGTGTGTACTATGTTAGAGAGAAAGAGAGAGCAATATGCATTTTATTTCATGATAAATCTGACCACTTAATTTCATCATTCATATCTGCATGAAAAAGCATATTAAATTTAAAATCAATTTGGTTTCCAATGTATTTAACAAGGCACATCTATCACTACTCCTTAAAGACCTAATGGTTGCCAACACCAAATATAACACTGAATTAAAATCCCTTCCATGCACCTCTTTAACATGCAAGCCAACACTTTTAGTAGGGTGGTTATTTTTCACATCCCTAATGTGTTCATGTATTCTGAACTTTATCTTCCTTTTAGTTTGCTCTGTGTACCTCTTGGGTACCAAGAATGTGAATTTGGATGCATAAGCTGCCATTGCACATTAATCATTAATCCTGACTTCTTTAGTTATCAAATGTATTTGCCATACACATTTCCTTTCCACCTCAGTACATTCAATGCACTTTAGGTAAATTCCTACCTACTCACATTTTTAAGGACAACTCCTAAATTAAAGAATGACTTATGCAAAATGGAAATATATTTTATTTATTTATTTTATTTTACATTTGTTGACCGGGATAGTCCGACTGGATGCATGTCCATTTTCAGTGGAGGCCTGGGGAGAAAAGCTCCAAGGGTAAGCAGATACAGCATTACATAATACCAGCATTACATATTACAAACAGACTATTTACAGAGATTACATAAGTAAGCAAGTTAAACAAGTTCCACAGGTTACAGTTAATCTTGAGCGCAAGTCAGGATTAAATTAAATTACACAGTAAACTGGTTAACAGATTTTTACAAATATATATATATGTATATAAGTATATGCAATACTCTAGCCAAATAAGAATCTGAAAATAAAATCTTACAATAAAATCTGCACCCCCCACAACCCCTGTTAAGTATATAAACTAACTTTGAGATTTTACAATCCCTGAGGAAAGGGAATATTCCCCTACCCAGAAATTGTTGATCTTGTCCACCCATTGACCATTTATTTCAGTCAACCAAATGGTGCTGACCACCCATATATCGACATTGCAGTCACTAGACCAGCTTCCCTATAGAAACACACGCACACACACATATGTATATATATATATATATATATATATATATATATATATAGAGAGAGAGAGAGAGAGAGAGATGTTAGTGATCTTTATTCCATTAATTGGATAATTAAAAGGATTGATCTACTAATTTATGAGAGTGTATAAATACTTGGTGGTAGTGTTGTTTCAAAAATATTTGTCTTCCTGTGAAGGCATAAGGCAAAATACTAGGGGGAATAAAACATTTAATTTCTCTCTTCCAGCATTGCTATGTGGAGTTCTAAGAATATGCATTTCCTGAGCACCAGTTCTTTAACCTTCTTTAACCTCCTGTCTCTGGATTACTGACAATGTTTCTTCTGTCTTTACTTCGGGAATTACTGTCAGTTTGTTTGTTTTTAACGTCTTCAGCATATATATTCATTGCAGAAACCTAATTGCCTTTCCAAGGCTTCTGCACATTTTACTGTATCTGTTTAGGTTTTCTCTTTCCAGTTTGCTTTTCTATATAATGTACTTGATCTGTTTTCTTTGTCACATTCAAAGGGCCTTGCCAATTAGCAAAAATTAGTTTTAACAATGAGCACTATGATATGCAATTTGTTTCCTGTTGGAAGCTCTATAATATGAGCATTTGTACTGCATGGCCTCTGTTGGCTCCCCCCATGTTCTTTCCTTATGTTTTCTGACAATAAGCAGTATAGGTCTTAACCCATCCTATTGTTCTGTGTAATATCCTGGTGTTTTCTTCTTCCCAGGCTTCCCTTGCTGTGTCTATCAAGTTCCATGAGTATATGTCATATAACCGATCAACGAAAATAAATCCACTTGAGGTTTGGGGTACCTCTCTTACAGTAAAGAGAAGTAATGGAAGCAGCTGCTACCAGTTCCCCCTCTTGGTCTGTAGTTTCAGAAAGCAGGGGAGTTGCAAAAGTTTTGATAAAGTACCCCACTAACCCATCTGTTTGCGGGTGATATACAGATGTACTCTGCTGCTACAACTAAAATAACTGGCATAGTTTGTAAATTACTCTGAACATGAACAGGGAACTTTTATCTGAAAGGATTTTTCTGGGAATGCTGAGCCTAGAAAAAAGTAGTATTGATTCCTTCACTATATATTTATGGTTAGTTCATCTTAACAGACCTGCTTCCAGGGATATTGTGGTGCATTCAGCTGTCACTAGTCCATACTGCTGGCATTTATTTGGCTTCAAATAGAGACATAGAAGATTCATAGTTATTCATTCAAATGGGACTTCTATTATGGATAAGGGTACCACAGGGCTCTGAAACATTGTGTTGTGTGCTGCCTTATGGCATTCTAAAGCTGAATGGAAACACAATTACTTCATAATACCTGATCAGTAGAAAGTACATAAAATCCTAGCCTTCATTTTATCAGTTCCTAAATGTACACCCAAAATGTGGCTATTTACTGACTTTATTGCAAGATGTCTAAAACATATTGGTACCAGTAACATGTTTAGTATCTGTTTTCTCTCTCTTTAGTACTTCTGTAAAGAGAGTCCTTTGCTGTTCAAAATATAGGCATAAAATAGGACTGACATGATCAGTTTATCCCTTTCAATTACCGTATTTCATCTAAAACAACTTACAGTGCCAGATTTTTTACTGGGCTTTTTAAAATTGACATGGCTTATGTGGAGATCATCCTGGTCACCATTCCTCTTACCTAGCCTGATGTAAGGTACTTCACCTCCTTACAAAGAACTATCGCCTCTATTTAACTCATCCTCTAGAAAGACAACTCATGAAAGTAACTGTATTACATCTGTGATGTGAGTATGTTTTCTTTCTCCTGCTTATTCATGCTTTTAGCATTTGAATCCTGCTTTCTCTTTAGTACTTATTTGGTTTTCTGGGAAAGGCTGTTTTGGGCTATCTTCCTTTCTGATTGTTCATCCGTTTACTTCTGAGGTTCTGTATGTCTTTCCCTTCTCATAACTACGGCCCCTTTTTGTTAGTCTGTGGACTGATTTCTCCCAGTACTATGACTGCTCGCATTTTATGCAGTAGTCATTACCTGTCTGGCTCTGCATTGACTTCTTTCATAGTATTACCCACTGAAGTATTTTGACGAGACTCAGTTTCAAATTTATCTTCTACCCTAGTAATCTAGATCCAGACTGCGCTGCGTTTTAATGCTCCAAATTCCTCAACATTGCCTTTATTATAACATCTGGTTTTGCACCTCCCCCCAAATTTTCAACAACTCTTCAAAATGGGGAAAGTCCTATTCAGTTTTCAGATCATGTTTTAAGTTGGGTAAAAAGGCTATGGGGTGGGGCATCTTACTCAACAGAGTTTGCATTTCTATTTGGGCTAAGGGTATTCATTCTTGACCCCATGTGCACATACTTTCTCAGTTTTCTGACTGCTAGTGATTTTATGCTTGCAAACATACTGTGCTCTAGATAATATAAGTATGCTTTCTGATTCAAACAATCATTGCAATTTCTTTCCCTTTACCAATAAAAGTCAGAATATATACTTCTAAAGTCAGCCTGACCGCATTCCATCAGTACACCAGTAGCTTAAAAGGCTGGTTGGCTATAGTTAATAGGGACAATACAATAAGGTATATATTACTTCACTATGTGTCCTTTCTTAAAACATTTAAAACAAATTAGTTCAGATAACAGGTTTTATTTACAGGCAGATGTTCATACTTACTTTGTTTGCTTACATGCAGAGACAAATGCTTAGGGGAGGGCTCGATCTGACTTGCAAGTTCAAATAAGGCTAAATGTTCTACTAAAGCCGCTAGTACAGAGGTTTGCACATAATTTTAGAACGTGCTTTCTTACATTGTAAGGCAATGTCCTCTTAAATCTGTCCACAGCTAAGATGTCTACAATTTTTGTATACCATTAATATCAGTTTCTTACCACAATCTCAAATTATGTTTCAAATCAGCCATTTGGATCTTAGTGATTTGTCCATCGTGACTGCCCAGAGATTAAATTTGTCTGCCTGTGTCTCCAGTGAAGCACCTGGATGGCATGAGAAATTTTTGTTTTTTAGTTTCTGGTAATTGTAAATGTCTGTGTCAACCATATCCATATACACTTTCAAAGAATCCCTTCAAAGATATGCTGGTAAAATTCTGGTTCTATCAGTTGAGGAACAGAACTCTCTTTTCATATAACTCACATAATTCTCAAGGGCTAACAGACAGGCTTCAGTATCATTGTCTACTCCTAGCTTCTTCAGCGGTTGACTGGTTCTTAGCTGTAGATGGTAACCTGATTCCAACAACTTGTTGCAGGCTGACCAAGTGTTGCTCAGTGTCTGCACTCCTAGTCTCAATTCTTTCCTGAAAATTAAGCAATTATTAACTGGTACTACTAGCCAACTTTTGCAGGTGTTAATTAGTAACTTGCAATTGCTGATTGGTAGCTGCTGTAGCAGATTTGTGGTTTTCTGTCATTTGTCTTTTTTTTTCAATAAACATCTTTATTAAATTATCAGATATGCCACATTGACACCACTTTAGTTGCAAAGCTTATACATCACAGACACCATTGAAATAAATGTAATTGCAAATGTTATACATCACCTACAATCTACCCAGTCGTTGTCAGTTAAGCATTATATGGCTCATTCAAATCCCGTCTCTTAAACCTCTTTCCTTCTCTGTATATATTGTTCCCACAATTTCCATGTTTTTCTATATAATTTGCTCTGCCCCTTTTCTAAAGATCCCATTTCCAGTTGTTTTATCTCTGTTATTATATTCACTACTTCTAGTAAAGTTGGTCTAGATTTTTCCATTTTCTAGTAATTGCTTTTTGGCAGCCACCATAATTAGACTCAGCAAGGCTTTACTCTGTCTAGGCAATTCTGATTCTGGACCATAGGTCAAAACAAAATCATCTCCCCAGTTAATCCGATCCACTCACCCGGCATCCTGACAGAGCGGTTCATGTCATTTGTCTTTGATGGCTCTCAGTATCTGTGGTGGCTTTCCCTTAGGCTTTAGTAATCTCTTCCACTTTAAGGCCAGCCCAGTATCTATAGCTTACCTCCAGAAAGATACAAGTAGTATTATATGTAGCAGGGCAACATTAGGGTTTCAAGGGATTGCAGTTCAAAAACTCTCAACCACACAGTTCACAGGTTTTATATATTTTTTTCTCAGTCTCTGGGAAGTATACACTCCCATGAATAAAACAAACCACGTCAAATTACAATGTCAAACTTTAATAATAAAGCTTTCTGACATAATCTTTCATCAGTGAAACATCTTTAAAACAAGAGCACATTTAAATATACAATAAAACAATGGCATGATACCACACAGCCAGTAATAATTAAAAAAAATAATTATTTCAAAGGCATCTGCTTGAATTTTAAAACTGGTTTAATATAACCCATTTTATTTAAACCAGGGGGGTGATCAGCGTTGAAACATAAGATCCACTCATATTCCCTTAGTTCCAACTTGTTGTTCAAATCACCACCCCTGGAGTCCATGACTGATAAGTGATCCCAAGCCTCACCAAAGCTCACTAATTCTGCTTTACTAGAAAGGCTCACCCAGACTTTGCAAAATGTTACTGTGAAGGAAAGGTTAGTTTGCTTTTTATTTGTTATATTTTGTATCACTTTATTGCCTTTTTTATATTTTGAATACTGTGATTTTTTTTTACCTTGTGTTTTACTTGTATTCTGCTTTTAGCTGCATATTAAAACTTTAAAAAAGACCACAGCTCTGCCTGTTGTGAGTCAGGCAGAATTTTTTTCTCCACCCTCCCACCCACTTACTGCCGTATTCTTAAATGCCACTGTATTTCTAGTTGCCTGCCTCTTATGTTAATTTGACCATATATCTCATTTCCTCTCTGCTTTCACTGGCTTGTGTGAGTAAGCACAAAATTATCATTTTGTGAAATCACTCCCCTTCGACTATTTAAATTTACTGGCCATCCTACTTTATTCCATAGTACCAGAAAACAAAAGTGACCATCCCCTTTCAGTCTATCTTGCTGTTTTAAAAATAGTGACTCGCCACTAAAACTTAACTTTTTAGACAGGTAAAATTTAAGTTACCTACTTTCACATCTAACTTATTTAGTGCACACTGCAGTGTTTCGGATAAACCATTTTTTTCATCTTACCTTTAAGCATCCCTGTGAATAGCACTTGCTCTAATACCTGCTGGAAAGGACTGGGAAGCCTTAAACTGATACAAGCACTCAACTCTCCTTGTTAATAAGGAAAAATTAATCATAGGCACTAAACAGCCTATAATTGCAAAGTACCTTGCTAAGGCAAGGGAAAACCGCTCCTGTACTTTACAAAAAAAGCACCAAACAAGGCATGTCCAAGGGTCAGCGTCCGGTGATTTTTCCTGTGAACCTGGTGAATCTGGGCATACTAGGGCAATGCAGCAATTGCCTCATGTACACAGACAACCCTCTCCTCCTACCACCCAGCACTACAACCTGTGAGAGATGCACTTACATAGCCAAACTGGAAGCAAAGCTCTCTCCACCCAAGATTGTGCTAGACAGTCAAGAGGAGAAGGTTAACACCTGCACTACACCTCAGTCAACACATAGCCCTTCTAAACCCACACCACCAACACCCACACATATCAACATTAAATCCACATATGTGGAGGCCCTTAACTGTAACCTGCCTAAGCAACAAGGAGCTCCGAAGCTGAAACGCAAACAAACACCAATAACAACCAAAGTTTCACATAGCTCACAACACCAGTGTGCCACCCAGCAACAGCCCCTAAGGCAAGACAACATACCTAACACTTTAGTCATAGGTGACTCTATAATCAGGCACACTGATGTCCCACTCACCAGGATGAACAAGGAAAAAATTACAGTCAGCTGCCTGTCGGGTGCCAGGCTCCACCACATAATGCAGGCACTCAAGTCACTCCACAGCAAGTACAAATATGACTCTGTCATTGTCCATGTTGGAGTGAATGACTTAAGACGTACCTCCTTGGACTACATGAAGAGAGACATGGAAGAGCTCTCGGATCATGTGGCCCAGGCAGATATGACCCTAGCCCTGATTATCATCCTGCCTTCGCCCAGAATGATACCACAATATAAGGATAAAATGATTGACTTCAACAATTGGCTAAGCTTCTGATGTCATTCAAAGGTGATCCAGTCAAGGGCGCCCGCAGGCAGGTGCAAGGGGGTGCAATTGCACTCCCCTGGAATCTGCTGACTAAATTCAAAAAAAGTTTTTGGGTGTTCTTCTTTAAGAACGCCCTTCAAGTCCAGGCGCAGATGCTGACATCATCGCGCGGTACACAGTTTGCGAGCAGGAACTGAAACGGACGGTTTCAGGTTTGCGATGGATTTACTTTACCTGCTGCGAGGAGGACTTCACTGAAGATAACAGACGGGATGCTTATCAGAGTGAGTAAGGTAGGTGTGTGTGTGTGTGTGTGTGTGTGTGTGTGTGTGTGTGTGTGTGATTGTGTGTGTGTGTGCGTGTGCCTGGGCCATAATCAGGGCATCCCTCTGTGAATACTGTTTGGCAGTTGTTTTAGGTCTCATTAACAAGCCAAAAACACAAGGCCCCAAGATGGGTTTCTTATTAGGGGAGGGAGGAGGTTTTCCACCACCCGACAATTAGGGGAAATCCTTCACACCTCCAACTTAATGTATACTAAGATTGATGACAACTGAGAGTAGTTAGTAACCCCACATCCTCAGTGTGAAACATGATCTTTGTAGTGTTAAAAAAAAAGAAGCCACACAGGAAAGTCTCAGAAATGGTATTCATATGCTCACCAGGTGTCATTTTAATGATGTAGGATTCCAGTCTGAATAAGTAGGACATCTTGCAGAATATACTCAGCACAGTCAGCTATCTATAAGGTTCACAAACTTTGATTCCTTTCCAAACATTCTCTTGGCAAGAACATTTGTTTGTTTTGAACCACTTCTGCTTTATCCTTCTGAAATGCTGCTGATTTTCCAATTGCTGTTTGGATTATATAGTTAAAAAATCAATCATGGAACTGTATCTCAGAATTGAACTCAGTTTCAATTGCATATGCTGTAGCTTCCAGTTCTAGTCTACTTGCATACTGACTTTATGCAACTTTTCAGAAACTGTCAGAATATGACAATCAGTTTCAAATGATGCTGTAAATGATTATAAATATTTTTTAACAGGCAACATTAGAAATGCTCATTATGCATATAGCTGTTGATAGCTCCTCACATGCTCAGATTTCCAGTTATATCTAAAAATATTGAAAAGTTTCTATTCCATTTTGTTTTGTAATTGCCATCCATATAAATTAATTTCCTGTTATCAGGAAGTAACTTAAAAAAACTCATTGTCAGCTCTGTTTGGGGTGTTTATTATCTAGCATCTGAATTTCCATTATATCCCTGCTACAATGAATATGTAAATATTAAACATGAAGTAAGCATCCAAATTTTAATGCTTAGCCTAATGTTGCATGGCATGTGTATTTAATTGGCAACTGTCCTGTGTCTTATACTGTTTTAAGTAATGTTTTAATACAAAAAACAATGAGTGGAAATGAAAGTGTTCTCAGACCTCATATGTTTTCAACAGACTTAACTGTGATTTATTTGAAGTTGGAATGGTTGCTTAATTCTGAAAAAAAATGAATGTTTTGTTATTAGTATTGTATGCAGTATACACAATTTCTTGTTAAGTTATGAGTTCCTCATCAGTAACTTTTGTGTTCTCATTGGTTGCTTTGTTCCAGAAGATTTTATTTGGGAAGCTAAAGGCTATTAAAATAGAAATGTATACTTTCAATATAGAAGCTTGCAAATTGCAGCTGTGTAAGTCCTTCATAGATGTCCTCTACAGCAGTCAAAAATACAACTGAGGTATTGCTAACCAGATGTGTAGTAGCCAGAAAATCAAACTACATGACCAACATACCAGTGACTCCAGTAATATAGAGAAAGAGGAGACGCATCTTACACCTCTCTTTTTCAGAAGCAAAAATAAGAGACATAATGTGGTAGAAATTTGCAAAACAGTGCATTAAATTCAGTAGATTTTACACTGTCCGTTTGATAATATACTTATATATCTTTCCATCCTATTTATAACTTTCATTTTTTAAATGTGTTTCTGAGTAATAGCCCACATTCCTATGGGAAGTGGGGAGAGTTATGTTCTGTAAAGTATTCAGATGTTATGCCAATTACATGTCCAGATTCTTGGCTAGATGTACTTATTTTTCAAGGGTATTTGTACCTATTCTCAATGTCTGCAGGTTAGGGTTTTTCTTGTAGTGGCTTTAGAAGTGAAATATAAGATTTTATGTATAGAGTCATAATTTATGGGAAGATGAGATTATTTTGGCAACATCTGCAACAAGGAATATGCAACAAGAAGGGTAAAATTTAGAGATATTGTGGAAAATGTATGGCAAAAAAATGGCATTATGTTCAGAGATTGTTTGTCACTAGTCACAGTGCAAGAAGGGATAAGCAGATCAAATGTCTGGAATATAGATGAATAGGAAGGAGATAAGAGAAGTGAACCCAAGTGAGCTTTCAGCTGAAAAGAATCAGGAAAAAATCAGAATCCTGAAGGTGGATGCACATGCAAATTCAAATATATGTTTTTCTTAAGAGCTGCTTGAATATCTGTTGTAGTTTCAAAAGAATGGAGAACAGCTGTTTTTCTTTGGTGTAACTATTTCCTTTAGGGGACTAGTAGATATAAGTCAGTGGTTTTCATTTAAAAGGAAGAAGATTGATAACCCCCTCAGAAAATTATGGTCTATGTTCTCAAATTTAGTGGATTGCAAAAATATGGGTGTCTTGAGTAGTTTGTGTGCATGAAGAGTCTGTTAACAAGTGTAGCAATAATTAGATGGGGGAATAGGACAGTAAAGTACGTAAGGATATTGGGTGCGCACCTGTACTTCACTGGAGCTTGACTTTGACACACCATCTTAGAAGGGAGAGCCAAATGATCAGAATAAGTCCAAGAACAGTTGGTTACTGAGCGTAGTGTTTACTATGGAAATGCTTGTTAGCAAGAGACTGAACTGCTAAGAGCTCTTAACTGGGGGCATTGCAGAGAAACTGGCAAGGAGGACATTTTGTGACAGTTTTCAAAAACTCATTTTCAAGTAAACAAAAAGCAGAAGCAATGAAATCTAGAAGAATGAAAAATATTGCAGTTATTGTTAAATACTATAAAATGAAATATCATGTATCCTGAATATAGTAACCCTAGATCTACATGAAATCGCAGATGAATGAAAAACATTGCACTTATGCGTAAATGCCATAAAATGCAAAATTATCTATCTTGACCATAGGAACCATGGTACTGGTTACATTAAATGAGTTTCACCAGAGTTAATTTGATGGTAGTGCATTCTTTGCTATCAACATTCTTTTGCTAACTGATCTGAAAACTGTAGTCTTGTACATGTAGAAATGCACTAGATGATCTTGGTGCATTGTAAAGCAAATACCTGCTTTCAGACATCCACCTTTGACAGTGTGTGTTATACAGTTTCATTGTGTCAGATTGAAAATTCATAGATACAGTTTTCACTACTATTGAAGAAGTGTGAACTGGGCAGGGTTGCTGCTTGTCAGTCATAGCTGGATGAACTGCAATTTCATGTTCAAGGGGCCTATGATTTTGAAAACAGCCCAGAGTTAATCTTTATCTGCCACTGGCAACATGTATTTTCTCTGAATGTGGGTTTCAATGCTGTTTCAATGCATGTGAGTTTCAAGGGTAGAGAAGTTTTAATGCTAAGTCTATTTTCATTGTGAGACTGCATTGCTTTGTTTAACATATATCTATTAGGGTTTGTGCTGTAAAATGCAAAATAAAACTTTCAAATGAAATCTAAATCTTTGCAGACGTAAAGCAGTATGCACATTACAGTGTTTATGGTAAATGGGGAAGAATAACCAAGGAATGGGACATTGGAATGGCTGCAGGGGGGAGGCTCCATTCGACCATGATTTTGTGAGGGGGGGGGTAGCAAACTCAGACAGCCCCGGTTGAACTATACCTCTCAGTTGTCCATATTTTTGCAGAATGAATAGATATTTGCTTCTTATTTTTGGTTTGTTCCTCATAAAATTTGTGGTTTTCTAGCAAATCATTTAGGAATGAAGTCACAAAATGACAGACATTGAGTTTCAGACATCATAACCTTCAGAAAAGGGCATGCTAATGCAAGACCTGTTATTCTATCAACTGTCTTAAGTTTATACAAGAACAATTTTCAGTAGTGTTTGTATGTTCCCCAAATATGTTTGGCCTTGTCCAGATTTCCTGCATTAAGAGGTTGAGAGGTATGTGTAAATCGTTTTGTAGAATTCGGAATATCCAAACCTCTCAATTGTCCCCAATTTTGGCTCAAAATGTTGCTCTCCCCTAATAATCCCTCCTCAAAATGGCAATTTTGGAAGAAAACGTGGAGGGTTTACAATTATATATAACTGTAATGATCAGAGTTATTACTTTTATTTCAGAAATGCATGTAGATACTCTTATTTTGTTAGCTGCTCAAGTTAACAGTGTTAATATTAAAAAGGTGTCCCATTTTTGACAGGTTCCCAGCTGTATTGTGTGGCAACTTTATATTTTTGCATCACATTTTTGGTCTGGTTTTCATAAAATTGTGGTTTTCTGGCAAATTAGTGGCAAGTCATTAAAGATTGAAGTTAGAAAATATTGGCAGACATTTGAGTTTCAGATTTCATACTCTTCAGAAAATTTATACTAATGCAAGACCTACTACTAGTCTATTATCTAAGTTAATAAGAGCAATGTTTAACAATTGTCCTTATTTTTGGGCCTGTGTCCCTCTTCTAGCTCTGTGTATGGCTTTGTCCAGATTTCTTGCTCTGAAGTTGAAAGGTATGAGTGTCAGAGCCATCACTGTCAGCCAGAGACATTTCAAATTGTGACATACTTGTTGCACCCCACTCCCCATTGTAGTGGCTCTGGATGTGTCCAAGGAAGGCAAGGAGCAGTTATGCAGTGTAAGTGTGCAGAGTATTCCCCCATCCAAGGTAGACCACAAGTACGACCATGGCTTTTCATCTGTCCTTGATTTTGCAGAATGTTCTGGTTTTCTGTCATATATTTTTATACTGTTGATTTATGCTTCTTATTATTCAGGAAATGCATGCTGTCACAGTTCCGTTGCTCTGTTTAAGTAGCAATGATTTAATGACCATCAGGTAAGCTTGTCGGAGATTGTAAGATGCAAGTAAGCTTTAATAAGCATACTGTTAAAGAATTACCAGCACTGAAAACCTTTTCATTGTTGCCATGCCGAGAATATTTACATAACTAGATAATGTATAAGCCTTGGGTATTGAAATGCATATGACAGTATTTGTAATAAAAGGACAGGATTACAATATTTTCAGAAGCTCATTACATTTGTTGGAGACTTGCAGTCATCTTTGCAGGCTTACCCGTAAACTAAACAGAATGCCAATCTATCATGTGTGGTCCATAACTTGTGCAGGAATTCTTTAAGCAATTTATCTTGAGCTTGTTTCTTGCTTGCTGTTCATTTTTTACTTTGATCATGTCTTCCCCATGAACCAAGTAGATAGTTCTGTCAGGCAGCAGGTCTTTTTTGGATAAGAAACAAATATTGTCTGTATAAGAAGGAGGTAGCATACTCCTCAGCTGTCCAGGTTTTTGCAGAATGTCCAGATTTTTTGTCCCATATTCTTCCTAAAAAGGATTGAAGTTGCTAAATAATGACAGACATTTGAGTTTTAGATGTCATATCCTATAGAAAAATGCATACTATCATCATCTTCTTTTGGTCACCACAGCGGATCATCTGTTTCCATTTCTTCCTGTCCTCTGCATCTTGCTCTGTCACACCAGCCACCTGCATGTCCTCTCTCACCAAATCCATAAACCTTATCTTAGGCCTTCCTCTTTTCCTGTTACCTGGTAGCTTCATCCTTAGCATCTTTTTCCCAATATACTCAGCATCCCTCCTCAGCACTTGTATAAACCAACGTAATCTTGCCTCCCTGGCTTTGTCTCCAAACCTTCCAACCTGGGCTGACCATCTAATATACTTATTCCTAATCCTGTCTACCCTCATCACACCCAGTGCAAATCTTAACATCTTTAACTCTTCCACATCCAGCTCAAACTCCTGCCTTTTTGTCAGTGCCACTGTCTCCAACCCATATAACATAGCTGGTCTCACTACCCACTTGTAGACCTTCCC
Organism: Protopterus annectens; assembly: GCF_019279795.1. Classification (NCBI taxonomy): domain Eukaryota; kingdom Metazoa; phylum Chordata; order Ceratodontiformes; family Protopteridae; genus Protopterus; species Protopterus annectens. The sequence goes on from NC_056735.1 coordinate 179,854,925, forward strand.
TTTCACTCTTACTGGTACTCATCTGTCATAAATCACTCATGACACTCTTCTCCACCCACTCCATCCTGCCTGTACTCTCTTCTTCATCTCTCTTCCACACTCACCGTTACTCTGAACTATTGATCCGAAGTATTTAAACTCATCCACCTTCGTCACCTCTACTCCTTGCATCCTCACCATTCCTCTATCCTCCCTCTCATTCACACACATATATTCTGTCTTAGTCCTGCTGACCTTCATTCCTCTTCTCTCTAGAGCATATCTCCATCTCTCCTGGGTCTCCTCCACCTGTTACCTACTCTCACTACAGATCACAATGTCATCTGCAAACATCATAGTCCACGGGGACTCCTGTCTGATCTCATCTGTCAACCTGTCCATCACCATTGCAAATAAGAAAGGGCTCAGAGCTGATCCTTGGTGTAACCCCACCTCCACCTTAAACGCATCTGTCACACCCACCACAGACCTCACCGCTGTCACACTACCCTCGTACATATCCTGTACCACTCTTACATACTTCTCTAACACTACTGACTTCCTCATACAATACCACAACTCCTATCTAGACACCCTGTCATATGCTTTCTCTAAGTCTACAAAAACACAATGCAACTCCTTCTGACCTACTCTGTACTTCTCCATCAACACTCTCAGAGCAAACATCACATCTGTAGTGTTTTTTCCCGGCACGAAACCATACTGCTGATCACTAATCATCATGTCCCTTCTTAATCTAGCTTCCACTACTCTTTCCCATAACTTCATGCTGTGACTGATCAATTTAATCCCTCTGTAGTTACTACAGATCTACAGATCACCCTTATTCTTAAAAATCGGTACCAAAACACTTTCTCCATTCCTCGGCATCCTCTCACTTTTCAAGATTTCATTAAACAGTTAAAAACTCCACTGCCATTTCACCTAAACACCTCCATGCATCCACAGGTATGTCATGTGGACCAACAGCCTTTCCATTCTTCATCCTATTCATAGCTATCCTTACTTCCTCCTTGCTAATCCATTGTACTTCATGATTCACTATCTCCACATCATCCAACCTTCTCTCCCTCTCATTCTCTTCATTCATCAACCCCTCAAAGTACTCTTTCTATCTCCTCAACACACTCTCCTCACTTGTGAGTATGTTTCCCTCATTATCCTTTATCACCTTTACCTGCTGCACATCTTTCCTAGCTCGGTCCCTCTGTCTAGCCAATCAGTAAAGGTCCTTTTCTCCCTCCTTAGTATCCAACCTTTCATACAACTCTTCATACGCCTTATCCTTAGACTTCGCCACCTCTCTCGTTGCCATGCACCTCATCTCATTATACTCCTGTCTACTTTCTTCATCTGTCTGACAATCCCACTTCTTCTTTGCAAGCCTCTTTCTCTGTATACTCTCCTGTACTTCCTCATTCCACCACCATGTCTCCTTATCGTCCTTCCTCTGTCCAGATGTCATACCAAGCACCTTTCTAGCCATCTCCCTTACTAGCTCTGCTGCAGTTACCCAGCTATTTGGTAACTCTTCACTGCCACCCAGTGCCTGTCTTAACCCATCCCTGAACTCCACCTCACAATTACCCTTTTTCAATTTCCACCATTTGATCCTTGGTGCTGCCCTCATACTCCTCCTCCTCTTCTTGATCACCAACGTCATCCTACAAACCACCACCCTATGCTGCCTAACTACACTTTCCCCGGTCACCACTTTATAGTCTCCAATTTCCTTCAAACTGGCCCTCCTACATAAGATATAATCCACCTGTGTGCATCTTCCTCCACTCTTGTATGTCACCCTATGCTCCTCCTTCTTCTTAAAATATGTATTCACCACAGCTATGTCCATCCTTTTCACAAAATCCACTGCCATCTGACCTTCTGCATTCCTTTGTTTAACACCATACCTACCTATCACTTCGCCATCCACTCCTCTGTTCCCTTCACCAACATGCCCATTGAAATCTGCTCCAACCACCACTCTCTCACCCTTGGGTACAGTCATCACCACTTCATCCAACTCACTCCAAAATTTTTCTTTTTCATCCATCACACACCCAACTTGTGGAGCATATGCACTAACAACATTCGTCATTACACCATCAATTTCCAGCTTCATAAGCATCACTCTATCTGACACTCTTTTTAACTCCAAAACACTCTTAGCATACTGTACCTTCAGGATAACTCCTACGCCATTTCTCCTCCCATCCACACTATGATAAAACAATTTGAATCCACCTCCGATACACCTAGCCTTACTCCCCTTCCATCTGGGTTTCTTGCACACACAATATACCAGCCTTTCTTCTGTCCATCATATAAAATGCATACTAACATAAATCCTGTTATTCTAGCAATGTTCTAAGTTCATGAGAGCAATATTTATAATCTGTCCCTATTTATGTTGGGCTTTGTCCAGATTTCTTGCAGAGGTTGAGGTGCATGAGAGAAAGTGAAATGCCCTATTTAGAGTTAGCAGGTGGAATTTATTTTCAAGTGTATTTTCAAGGAATTGTGAGCTTCAAGGGAAGAGAAGTTTACTGCTGCTCATGCTAAGTCTGCTTAAAATATGCAACTGTTTTGTTTTAGCAAATTATATCATTATTGTGGTATAGAATTTTAAAGCAGCGTTAGTAGTACAGCAGGTAGCATACTTGCATCTTAATGCAGGGGGCTATAGGTTCTACTCCCACAGCATGTAGATTTGTATTTTAAGGGGGTGGAGTGCTGCAGTCCTGGCTATGTCCTCCTTTGGATGAGATGCCTAATAACTATGAACTTGTTTTTCAGCTTACCACCCATTCTGTATTGCAAATATACCAGTTTACCATGTTTAATGTAACATAGGCAATGTATTCTTCAAGGGAAGCAGGCACTGAATTTGTTGATGAAATGCTGAAATATAAAGTTGTTTTCTAGCAACAACCTCTTCATTAGTTTCAGATCTCTGTAATGTGGAATTATTCAGATGACTTTTACGTCTGCAGAGATTGTGCATACTGACTGACATTGATGGATTGTAATGACAAAAGTTTAAGTGGCCTTTTATAGTTGAAATGTTTTGAATTGGGCAGTTTGTCATTATTGGCTCATATGTTTTGTTTCATTGCTTGCTGGAAAAACATTTAAAACACAGTCTAACAAGTGGTGCTGTATTATAGAAGGGATATAATTAAATAATTTTATATTATAATTAATACAATCTGTATATATTATAATCGTGCATAATCATATGTATAAATATGTACACTTCTTATGCATGGCTACTCTTGCTTATCACAGTAACAGGAAGGTACTGTAATGGCTGTGTCAAGAAAAAAGGTCTAAAGCTTTTAGTTAAGCATATAATGAAGTTGTTCACATCAGTGATAATGCAGACCCAGTTTCATACAACTAAGGGTCAACCACACAAAATCAGAAAACACCCAGAATTTCCCTTGCCCACTCAGTAAAACTAATCTTGAAAAAATAATTAATAATGTGCATATATTAGGGCTATTGGAATTATCTATAAAAGATGAAGTGATGATTTGCAACTATGTCAATGTTGGGATTATGAAGAAATGCTTGATTAAGCATTAATTAAAAGATATACATAATTTAGTGAATGCACACAGTTTAAGTTAAATTCAGCTATAATGTGTCGTGCATTCAGAGCACAGAATGCCAGCTTTTATTTAAACAGCAATTTGTGTTACTGAGAGCTAATCTTGGAAGCCAAAGAACACTAGTGTTATAAACTAATCTGTTTAAATCTGTATAATCTGAACAGGCTCATGGGACTCAGTTTAGTGTCCTACATGAAAAATACTGAGCTAATGAACCCTATTCCCCAGTAGTTGTTTCTAAGTCACTTACAAATAAATAAATAAAACAAGGGGAAGTATTTTGAGGTAAAACAAGTATCTTGTCTTTATGGTAGGTAAAAAGTAAAACTCTGTTAGCACCTAAGTAAATAAAATGATTATTAGCAATGAATGAGAAATTATTCCAGTATAGAGAACTGAACAGCCAAGCCTTCTTGATCAGAATTCAAAAGAGCTGCCAGCTGAAAGTTCCCTTGAGTTAGTTGCAATGTACATGGGGTATGTAAAAAAACTTATCATGGATTCCTAATTAAATCTAGATACCTGTAATCATTGTAGAAGTAAAGCATAAGACAGTATGCACACTGAGAATTTTGAACAGTGTTTATGGCAACTGGAGAGAAATAGCCAAGTAATGGGACCCTGTAATGGCTGTGTGGGGGTGGGGCTCCGTGGGTGGAGAGGGTGGGGCTCCATGGGTGGAGGGCGTGGGGCTCCGTGAGTGGAGGGGGTGGGGCTCCGTGGGCGGGGCTCTGGGTTTGCACCTCTCTGCAAAAAATCCTGCGGGTTCCCTTGGATCCAGTATCTATCTGCCTGGGATGACATGATCAACAGACCATGATGCTTTGCCAGTGATGGTCTGCACCTGTTGCCCCTGGGATTCAGGTTACTGGCTAAGGCTCTTGCCACCCCTATAGTGCCTTTTTTAGGTAAAGTTCAAAGGAAAAAAACACCACTGTAACGGGTACAAGCATCCAAATTCTGAAGGTAATGCGACTGAATGCTAGACGTCTAAACCTCAAAATACACTCTCTCGAGGCACTCCTAAAAATGGAGAAGATCGATATCTGTGCAGTAACTGAGACCTGGTTCAAGGCTCCAGCCCCTGAAATACCAAGCTACAACTCTTACCACACTTTTTGGCCACCAAACGAGGACCGAAACACTAAAGGTGGAAGAGTGTCCATATTCACCAAGGATATTCACACCACCAGGCTAGTTGCCCAACACAATGCATCTGAAATTCTCCAGGTGCAACTAACACTAGATAAGACTGCAATCCAAATTGTAGTTTGCTACAGATGCCCCACCATGCCCCAAGTTTCTCACTGCACCTTTCTAAACATACTGGAAAATATTAAGATGCAACCAAACACCCTAATACTGGGTGATTTTAACTACCCTGCCATTAACTGGAAAAACTACTCATGTACCAACACTTTTTCCCAAAGGTTCTTGGAATTCATAAATTCCAATGCCCTAGATCAACTAATCCATAGTCCCACCAGGGGCTCCAATATCCTAGACCTGGTCATTACCAACATGGGAAATCAATGCTCCACACCTATGGTCACCCCCTTGTTGGTCAGGTCTGACCATAAGCTAATCACCCTTAACATCCCATCCCACCCTCCCAGTAAGGAAACCTCCAAAAGAAACTTCTTCAAAGCCAACTTCATGCTACTCAAGTCAGAAGTGACAAACATCATGACACCCACGCAGACGGGAATTGAAAGTTCGACTGCTGAGTCCTACCCTAAGGCACTGTACAAGCACATCCACTTATGCATGAATAGTACCATCCCAGATAGAACCAAGATGCTCTCCTCCAAAAAAAGCAAGCCAATGTGGTGGTCCCCTGCCATAAACCAACTTTACAATAAAAGGAAGAAACTTTTGCAGGAAAGAGGAAAATCCCAGGATACAAAAACCTCCCTTACCAGCCTCAGTAAGAAGCTGAGATTCCTCATAAAATCCTCCAAAGCTAGTTACGAAAATAAAATTGCTGCGGATTCTAAAGACAACCACAAGGCATTCTATAGCTAGGTCAAGAATCAAAATGGCAATGCTCAGATCTGCTCTGAGCTACAACAGAATGGCATTAAATATACTGATCCCAAGGATATTGCCAATATCCTGGCAGATCAATTCAGTGCCAACTTCATCCCCCTCTCAACCCCTAATCGGCCCATCTCAATACCAGAAGATTGCCAAATTCTGGTAATAACAGCCACACAGGTAAAAAAATGCACTCTCCAAAGCTAAGAATACAGCATCCATGTGACCAGATGACATCTCGGGCTGTATACTACATGAACTACAAAATGAACTGGCACCTCGCCTAAGTGTCATGTTTAATCATAGCCTCACCTCAGGTTTTGTGCCCACTGAGTGGCGCACAGCTACAGTTATCTCACTCCACAAGGGGGGATCCACCTTGGATCCCAGGAGCTACCACCCCATCAGTCTGACGAGCCTGATCTGCAAGGCCTTGGAAAGTTTTATTATGGAACTTATAAACAAAGGCATTGGCAACCTTCAAAGACTGGACCCTGCCCAGTTTGCATTCGTGAAGGGCCGATCATGTCTCCTGAACCTGATTGACTTCTTCGAATCAGTCTCCAGAGCCGTGGTCAATGGTAAGGCAGTCCACACAGCCTATCTGGACCTCGCCAAGGCCTTTGACACCATCCCCCACTCTGGAATCATAGACTTACTAAGCTGGGCATTAATCCCTACGTCACTCAATGGGTTGCCAACTGGCTTACTGACAGACCCCACACTGTAAAAGTAGCTGACTCCAAATCCAGCTACAGACAAGTGACAAGTGGAGTACCTCAGGGTTCCATCCTGGGACTGCTCTTGTTTGGCATCTACTTATCTGAAGTACAGGCCAACACTAAGGGACGCTGGCTAACAAAGTTAGCAGATGACTGCAAACTGGGAGCCATTACTGAATCTCCAAATGATGAGGATACTGTACAAAAGGGCCTTACAGAAACAGATGCATGGTGCCAGATCCATGGGTTCAAGCTCAATGCCAAGAAATGTATAGTTATCCCCTTTGGGAAAAACATGTACCTGTGAATTACCACATAGGTGGCAGTACACTAAACACCAAAAGTGTGATAAGAGACTTAGGGACACAGGTGGACAGTAGTCTCACCTTAGATAACCACATCACCACAACAGTCAGGAAATCCTTCTATGTGGCACACCTCATCACTAAGGGCTTTTCATCCAGAAAAAAGGAGGTCATTGTCCCAGTGTACTCATCCTTCATTAGACCCATTATAGAATACAATGCCCCATTTGGTATGTGCCTCTCAAGACATCTGCAACAACTGGAAAGGCCAGAGAAATACCTCACTAATACAATCACAGGCCTAAAGCAGATCCCCTATGCTGGCCACCTTAAAAACCCCAGCTATACTCTGTCGCATATCGTCTACTCAGAGGTGATCTCTGCTTAACATACAAGGCCATGTCAAACCCAGAGCTGTTGGACATGCTACACTTAAAGAAATCCCAATCCCTCAGAGCCACACACTCCAGGGATCTAAACCTTGTCATCACAATAAACAAAACATGCTGGAGGGATAGGTTCCTGACCAAGATACTCCCCAGACTCTGGAACAGACTGCTCATACATGTCAAACAGAGTGCCTCTTTGGCCCTCTTCAAAAGGAACCTTGACGATTGGATGGAACAAAGGAAATTCACCCCGGGGATCACATCAGTCACCCTGCTAGACAGGGGTCCAGGGAAGTAAATAGTGTGGGAAGAAATAGCCATGGAATTGTTATGGCTAGGCTTGTATAGGCCCTAGGGCAGATAGCCTAGTACCAGACTATGAACCTATGAACCTATGAGTCTTTAAACATTACATCAATAACCCTAAACATAAAACAGTGATCTTCCCCATTTTCCTTTAAATGTTGAGAAAAGCATTTGTTACAATACCTCTGCGAATTTCTGATCTGTGTTCAATCACTCTTTCTTTTAACTTTCTAGCTGACTTGCCTATATAAAAGGCAGAACAAAGCCTACATGTAGCTAATTATATAATATTGTTTGTATTACAATTGGCATAGCATTTTAACATATATCTCTTGTTGGTAACTGGATGTACAAAACATTTTGCCTTGCTAATGATCTCACAGATCAAACAATTATAGCAGGGACAGGTTCCCTGCCCAGTGATATGACTTTTATACTCTGTCAGATATCCTTATAACAGAGATGCTGCTTAAGGCTAGGACAGTTCTTATAGGCAAAACATGGGAAATTATTAATAAATTTAGCCAATTCAAGAAGAGACAACAAAATACACCAGTTTTTTTGCATAATGTTCTCTATGTCTCTGATATACTTATTAAATCTGGTAACATAGAATATATTATTAACATTGTTGTTTCTAAAACATAAACCATGAGACTCTGAAGAGGCAAAATATGGTTTTGCTATATTATTTCATTTGTTACAGACTTCATTATAAAGTTTCTCCAAAAGAGTTTGATCATACCCTCTATTAAGAAACTGTTGGGTCATTTTGTGCATTTGGACAAGGCAAACATCATCATCAGTGTTCAGCTGACTGATGCGACTATATTGTGCCTTCACAATTCTTTTGGAAATAAAATGCACATCGATACTTCTTCCATCAAGATGATTATTTTTATATGAAGGTTTCCTATATACAGTTGTATTTAAACCCATAGCGGTGACATATACTTCAACATCCAAACAATTAATTTTTGAGTTAGAATAAGAAAGTTTAAAATTTAGAAAGTCAGTGGTAGTATTAATATAATCAGCAAATTGTAACAATTCAGATTCAGTGCCAGCCCATATAAGAAAAACATTGTCAACAAATCTATAAAACAATAGTGTCTTATATGAGTAGATAGAGTTATCAAAAATATGTACACTTTCCCATTTTCTTAAAGCTAAGTTTGCATAAGTATTTCTCGCAGGTGTCCCCATAGCTATACCTGTTAATTGGTGATAATACTTATCAAAAAGGAAAACATTATTCTCTAAAACTACTTGCAATAATTCACATATCATTTCAATTTGTCTACCATTTTTTTTCGCCTATTTCCACTAAAAGTACTGTTATTGCATAAATTCCATAGTCCATAGGAATAACTGTAAATAATGAAACAATGTCCAATGTTACTAGAAAAGAATTAGCAATAGAATTAACTTCATACTATTCAAGGAGTTGGGCTATGAAGTCACCAGTATCTTTAACAAAGCTCTAAATGTGTTTTAAGTAATCACATAGTAAATTCTACAGTATAATGATATGGATTCAGTGATCCATCCCCTTCCCGAGACAATCGGCCTCATTAGGGGCTTCTGCAAATATTTATGGATCTTAGGGAGACCATATAACCTGGGTATGACTGGACTAGGAATGGAAAAGTAATGAAATAAGTCCAATGACACGTCATCATTAAATTGTAACTCATAAATAGCTAAATTAACATATTGTATACACTTTCGTCCATCATTAATATTAGTTTCCACAAAGTCAGTAGCATCTTTCAACACATCTTGAACACCAGCTAAATAATTATCTTTGTCCCTCAAAACAATGGTGCCACCTTTGTCCACCTCCTTTATAATGATGTCATGGTTACTCTCTAAATTAAGCAATGCTTTATACTCTTCATAACTCAAATTATAGGATTTTTTGTGTGACTCTCGCTCAAAGAAATCACTAATTTGTTGTTCACAAATCTCACTGAAAGCAGTAATAATAGGGTGGCTAACAGGAATAAAAACACTAGACCTTCTATTAATCATTGAACTGGTAATAGGAGTATTGCCGAAACATAACTTCAAATTCAAGTTTTGGCAGAAAACTTTCAAATCAGTTAAAATATTTGTTAGAGTGTCAGCGTTAGAGGGAATAAATTTAGTAACTTTATTCAGAAGAGAAGTCTCAGACTCAGTGAGATGATAAGAACTTAAGTTAACAACCAAAGTGGGTTCCGTAATCTTCAGCATTTTGCTCAACCGTGGGATTGCGGGCAGTCATGATAACTTGCTTCCCTCCTCCTCGATTGTGGCCTCTCAGTTGCGTAATGACCTCTTCCAGAAACCTTGGGTTGATCATCATTGAAATATTGCGAAAACCCTTTTCCACATTATTATTGACCACTGTTTCATCTACTATAAATGTAGAGAGCAAGTTAAGCTCATGAGAACTTGAAGTTGTAATGTTATCCAAAGATATGTCAGTAGCACCATTCACAAAATTATTGCCAGTTGTACCAGTACTCACTGTATTACTTGTAATTGATGGAAATTCATCTAAATCAAACATAGAAGCTTATCTTGGTGCCTGGTTGACAGAGCAGCTCATATCATTTGTCTTTGAAGGCTCTCAGTGTATGTGGCGGCTTTCCCTTAGGCTTTAGAAATCTCTTCCACTTTAGCATTTCTTGATAATTAATTGTAGGATTAAAAATTTGATTGTTACATTTCTCCACCAAATGCAGTATTTCAGTTCAATAGGAGTCAATGAAACACTCAAATGTGGGCTTTTCAAGACTCATCATGGGTTTATTTATTAAGGAATTTAACAAAAACAAGTAATATTTTGGCAAAACAGGTAGAGATAGAAAACTTTGATAAAATGCAACTCATAAATTGTACTTGAAACTGTATGGAAAATTACAGTTCAGAAAGGCCTCCTTCTCATTTTACACAGCACACATAAAATGTATCTTAATGCTGTCCCAACAACTGTCCAAGGCATTTTTCCTTTTAGCCCCCCTCACAGCACAAATAATAACAGTTTCACAGGGAGGGAGTGCTCTCAACATCTTCACACACAGACAATGTAAACTCTACTGGAGCAACAACCTTCAGTCAACTTTTTTTCTCAGGGTAGCAGCTCCACTCTGCCAAAAATGTATTCTTACACTTGAAGTTGATAGAGATTCCAGTCCAGAAATCCATGTAGAATTAGAAGTATGTCTAACAAGCCGAGAAAGTTCCAGTCCACCATACAGCTGGTTTTACCCTCACATACCTTCCTGTTTCCTGCCTGTAAAACTTTCAACAATACAGTCTCTAGTATATAACATGGCTTCAGTCAGGGCTTTTCTACCAACACCAGTGGTCCACCTAGTGTTCAAAATTGGCAAAGCAGCCTCTATATTGCAATTCATAATCTGGGACACAGAAATATTACTTCAGGGTTACATGAGATTACAGTTTATAAACTCTCAGCTGCACTATTCACAGGTTTTATATTATAACAGAGGATTTCCAGATGTGTATGCATGTGTGTTCATGCATAAATGTGTGTGTGTGTGTGTGTGTGTGTGTGTGTGTGTGTGTGTGTGTGTGTGTGTGTGTGTGTGTGTGTGTGTGTGTGTGTGTGTGTTTACTTCCTGTAACATGTTCATTTTCATTACTACACTTTAAGGCTATTTCTGTTCACAGTGGTCAAGTTACTTTATGCTGTTATTTATATTGCTTGACAGTTTTTGCTATGTCCTTTTTACCAATCAATTTAAGAATTGTCAGAAGACTAAGTCAGTAAATTGATAAGCATTAATATTTCAAATGTGCCACTTAGACCAGTTCATTTAATAACTGTCAGAAGAGTGCATTAGTAAATAGACATACATATTAAAAATGAGTAAATAAACCACATTTTGGACCTTCTATGCATATTTTCAAGTCTTTTTAATGTCATCAAAATTCATTGGTTGGCTGGTCTGTTAAATTTTCTTGGATGTTTTCTGAATAACAATCATAAAATAAATATACAAGATAGTGTAATTATGTGGGCAAATCTTCCTTTAAGGCACAGTTCAGGTAGCTTATGAAAACCAAAGTTATAAACATTCACAAACTACAGTTTATTGTTATAAATAATTATATGTATTTAACTGGATAGAACAAAGGTATACAGAATCAGTTCCAAGCATCCATATTTTCTGCCTGATGATCAGTTTAACCATAAACAAAGGCAGAAACAAAACAATAGTCATTCCAGTACAGTATTATTTTACATGAAAAAACTAAGTGATACAAACACTGAGAACAGAGCATTACAGCAACTCAGGAAAGTAATATGTACATTTGTATAAAATGTAGATATCTAGTTGCCATCCTCAACATCTCCCGCTGGATAACATTTGAGACAAATGTTTATGAGTGTATCACAATCTCTAGTGAAGTTTCTGAACTGTTACTCACACCAGTGTTTGCAAAAACATTTATGCCCAGGTACTTTTCACAGCTGTCATAGAATAAGGTCTAGTAATTAGTTTTGGGCTGCAGCAAAAAAGTATGTTTGATCAGTTGCTTTAGTTATAGTGCATAATTTTTCCGGGTAGAATGCAAGTGAAGAGAAGCAGAGGGAGTGATCTCTCAGCAAGGAAATGTGTGACCAAAAAAAGGCATTAGTTCATATAACTCAGTGTATAAATCACGAGTTCCAAAATATCCTTGCTTCTATTCTTTACTGGAAAGCTATATTTAATAGATTGATGTTCCTGCCTAGAAGCATAGTTACAAAAAGCCTGCAGATAAATTTTATTCTGCAGGATTTAATGTTAAATGAGATTTCTTTTTGAAAAATAAACTTTTGCAGGACAAAGAATGCCATAAGCAGTATACAATATACTGAACAGATAAAAAAAAACATTTTGGAACAATGGTGAAATAAAGACCTAAACTCCAGTATGGATTTTAAGTGCTTTCGTTTCCTGTGTTTACTGCTTGAACTTTATTTTTATTTTATTAACAACATAATTGCTTTCTTTTGTACAGCTAGTTGTTTGTGTTGTTTTAAGGTGTTTCATGTATAGTATGATAGTTTGGAAAGCTACAATATATTTTTTTTACCTAAAATGTCAGGACATTTGCTATCTTGTATGTTTTTGCTGGACAAACACCCAAGTCAGATCTATTCTGTGAAATGAAGGACAGGTGGTAAACCTACAGCTAATAAAACAAATGGAGACATGCATGTGCGTCATGTTAATAAGGCTTCTTTCTTTACCAGTTCAATGAACACACAGCACAAACGTTTTCTCTCCCTTGCAATCACTTGAAATTGTTTTTCAGTTCTCTAGAGTACATGGAAGGTATATCCAATATATGGTCTTTATAATGAAGTAAAGGTAGTAATATTCGTATAGCACTTAGCTGTTACAAAGAAAAATGTATAATATGTATTTTATATAGGTAAATAAAATCAAAGCATCAGTTGCATTTGATAGGTTGTTGGGCATTTCATGTACCATGCTAACTAGCCAGTGTACTAACACTGCAGCTAGGCAATTAACAGAACTTGTAGCCACCAGTAAATCTCAACCTGTTTTTTTATCATGCCCTCCCTACTGAATACCCCTATTGCCCTTTCCATATATCTCTTGTGCCTTCTCCCCAGCACTTTAACCCTTGTTGTGTTGATTCTTCTCTGCAGATCCTCTCTCTCCAGTTGTCCCTTCTTCCCATTCTGCAACCACTGCTGGACAATGAAAGCTGCAACATACCCTCAAAAGTATGACATCCTTAACTGCACCCATTACTTCAGAGTTAAATGGGATTACAGTTCATAAACTGTCAGCTGCACTATTCACCCCCATTCTCTGTTTCATATTCTTGGAGTATTCCTGCTTGTAGACAATGCTGCATTTATCTTCTATCTCCACATTCCTTAGCCAGACCAACCACAACCAGAATATCCATCCTTATCTGCATTAGTAGTTTTCCTTCCTTTCCTGTATATGGCTGTTAAATGACACACTCATCCTACTCCATTTTACTTTGTCTTATAAATCATCTACACCCTCTGCTTTCCGTAAGTCTCCTGATTTTAAGTGGCACATCTTTCCTCAGCATTTGTTGCACAAACTCCCTGTCCCCCTTCTTTTACATTCCTACCTACCTATCTCCATGATCATTCTTCAACTCTTTGAAGCATTATACAAGTATATTCTATACATAGACTGTCTATCTTGTGATATATTCTAAGGAAAAAACAATACTGTGTCTTTGTTTTCTGTCTCATTGTGAGCTTGTAAAACGTATCTCCTTAACATGTCTGCACAAGATGTGTTTAGTTATCTCCCATTACATACATGCCCTTAAACATATTTAAAGCCAAGGCATATAAAGCAATTTCCTTTTCAGAGTGATTCAGTTGACATAAGACTATTTGCATCAGTATAAATGGGGGAAATGAGTGCAGATGCCTTACAGTTTATTATCCACAAATTTCCACCTAGTTTCATCATCATCAGACTTTTTTTCGGGTATTGTTCTTTATGCCTTATGCCTTTTTTTGTGCTTTTAACTCTTCAGCTTCTGTGGTTGTATACAGGCACTGTGCAGTCTCTCAAATGAAGACATGAAGCAAATGCTCGGTACCCTACATATCCAGCCAACCTCCTTTTTCCAGTTCCATTGTTTCTTATAGCATCTATAAAACCACCTTTCTACTCATCCTTTACATGCACCTTATCCAAAATATTCCTTATTTTCCTATAGGTAGATTTCCATCCAGTTATTTTTTTTAAAATAAGTATTTATTAAAACAAATATAAAATTAAGAAATAATTCAAGAAGAACAACATTGTCTCATGTAGGCCAGCCTTTGCACTACAAAACCTCGTATTACTTTCAGTACTGAGAAAGACTAAAGCACTGCTGTTGTTTTCTTATCAGAAATAACAAGAGTAAGATAAAGTCAATGTAAGTGACATAGAGGTTTTAGAGTCTCTGATTACAGCCAACATATTATGTGTCTGAGACATGGGTAACAAGAATTTCATCTTAAAAACTGAGCAAAGCAAAGCTTAAAAAGTGAGTTTTGACATCCCTGTTGAGAAAACGATGTCGGGATTGTAACTGAGTCTCCTTTCATAACCAAATGTTTATATGTTTGAGACTTGGATAGAAAGAAACTCACTTCAAAACTAAGCTCTTCAGGTCAATATTGGCATCCATGTTATGGACGCATAATAAGCTGGTTATGATCAGAGACCTGATCATAACTGTAGTACATGCAGTTTTATCAGCTTAATGTACTACCAATTACAAGAAAAAAGTTTAGGACTACAACTTGTTTTAACAGCTTTCAAAGTCAATGAAAGTTGGAAAAACAGCACTGCCAAACAGATATTAGGCAAAAATTAAGTGTCCTGTGAATAATGAATAGCTTTAAAATCTGTTAAATACTGCATTCTACCACACGTTTTGATGATTGTCAGAGTGAAATACCTAATAGTTTTTTAAAACTGTTTTACCTTCTGTTGCTGTTCTTTTCCAGCCAGTACTGTCCTTAACATGAGATCCAAACATAGCAATACTTAGAGGTGCTTAATAAAAGCTTTTTAAGCACATTTCTGTCATCAGAGAGGTGATAAACAAGCTTGTCTTTCTCCCTTGTTTGCAATGTTCCATGCACTACAAGTTGGTTAAGATCAGAGGACATGACGCAACTCTTTGAATATCCATCACAACTTGGATTGAAATTAGCCTTGAGCAGTATCCTACCATTACCAAGAATGATGTCACATTGCAATCAAAAGCTAATTGACTTTAATCATTGGCTTAGTTATTGGTGTCTTTCAAGGAATACCAGCCTGGGTGGAAATGACTGATAACCCTAACTGCTTGGCTAGGGATTGCCTGTACCTTTCTTCTCATGTCCTTTGTATATTGGCCAGGGCATTCTTTTCCTCCATAATGGCTTTTTAGGCATGGTCTGTCTCCTCTACATAGCCGGACATAATCAAGACTGCATAGACATAGCACTGCTCAATGCTAGAAGCCTTAACAGGAAGTTGCACTCCTTACAGACATTCCTAACTCTTGAAATATAGATATCAGTATAGTTCCTGAAACATGGTTTCAAAGCAATGATAAGTACTCACTCATGGGAGAGTTTCAATTCCTAACACACATTCAGGCCCAGCACCAAAAATGATGGAGCTACTGGTGGGCAGTGTCTGTCTTCCTCAGAAATCAATTCACTTCCAGACACTTAAGGCAGGACAATGACTATGAACCCCTCAGTATCCTTCACATAGTAAATAATACACAGAATCATATCACAGAAAACTATGAGAACCCCTTCATGTCACCTACAGTTCACAATGCATATCTAAACAAATTGGTATTCCTCCTTATCAAACCTAACACCATTCTCTTGGATGACTTCAACCATCCATCCATTAAATGGGAAATCTACACCACCACCACTAATATGTAAGCACAAAAGATTCCTGGACTTCATTAATGCCAGCTCCTTGAACCAACTAGTTTTAGACACAACCAGGGACACTAAAATATTGGATCTGGTTCTCACCAATATATCACCCTATGCTGTACACCCTCAGTTTCCACATAACTGGTCAAATCCAGCCACTGTTCAGTAACATTCACAATTAGAGTAAAACCAGATCTGCCATAAATCCTTCAGCCTTTAGAGACTACTCTAACACAGACCTACTCCAGCTAACTGATGACTGGATGAAATTTCAGCTACCACTTCATTTTGATGACCCCATCCCGCATGCAGCCACAGTTGCAAATAATTTCTATGCCCATCTCAAATATGCATTGATGTAGCAGTTTCAGTAAGACAAAAATACAAAGCCAGCTTCAGGAATTAAGCCCAGTGGTGGAACCCCTGTTAAACAAACTATACAATAAGAGGAAGAAACTCTTAGCCCATATGTGTAAACGTAAAACCAAGTCATCCAGAGGAGAACTCAGAAAGATAAATTTAGAACTCAGAAGCAAAATTAAATTCTCCAAAAGTAAAAATGAATTGAAAATTGCCAGCAGTGCTATGGACATCCACAAAGCCTTCTTCAGCTTTGTCAGAATTCTTAGAACTAATGCCCAGCAATGCACAGACTAATATATAACAGATCATACTCTTTGAAAAATATTCTAGGTTCGACTCCTGGCTGGCTCACCATTGAAAAATTACATGGAGCTGCTTAATGCTTGGTGTGATGGATTTGAAGTGTTCTTAAGACACTCAGTCTTGCTGGCTGGATTCTGATAAAATCCAAAGTCTGGTTATATTTGCATTCACAGTCTGTTGCATACAGAAACTTGCAGAATATACACTGATGAGAGAATATACTTTGCAGCATCAACTTTAGAGAGCAGTAACAAATAACTTTTTATAATTAACCAAACGGAACAACGTTGCAGCTTAAAGTACTGTTCCAACTTTACCTCTCATATAGTACAGATGATGTGAGAGATATAACATTTACCCTAGGACAAATGAGTCCCTACCATACCTCTAACATAACTGGATTTATACAGCTCTTTATATACACTTTTTAGTCATGCATAAACATATACATTTCCTCTTGATATTCTATTTTGGAGAATTGCTCATCCTGTAGAAACAATACTAAGCTTCCTTGTTTAAGAATGTCTTGTAAGAGACCAGCTTTTTTGACAGTGTGAACATCCTGTATTCTATTTGGATCTTTGTATAAGAACATCTGTTCTTTTGCCAATGCTGATAACAGTGTCCTGTTGTCCATGCAGAAAAACATGTTTTTGAGGAAACACATTGTAAGAGACCAGCTTTTCTGACAGTGTGAACATCCTGTATTCTATTTGGATCTTTGTATAAGAACATCTGTTCTTGTGCCAATGCTGATAAACATGTCCTGTTTTCCATGCAGAAAAACATATTTTTGAGGAAATACATTGTCACAGTGTCATTGTCCATTCTTTAAAAGCAGATTTTGCATTTTTGCTCTTGCATACATCCTGTTTTTAAGTCTGTAAGGGAAAAATGTCCATTCAGCAGATTCCTTTTCCAAGTCATGGTAATTTAGTACGGATGCTGATTACATATTACTAAACTTTATTTCTACATTTAAGCAAGCTTTATCTTATACCTTATTTATGTTGCATAATTGTAGCAAAGTTACTTTCAACCTTAGTATATTGTTGAGCACACTCTAACACTCTTCACCTGAGAACATTACTAACTTATTGGCTGACACATTTACCTCAGACTTTATCTTCCATCCCCCTCTTTTTCCACAACAAATTAGTATGCCTATGCACTCCCTGTCATCTCTTCTGAGCAGGTCTTGTTTTCTCCATGGCGAAAAACCTTAGCACCATGGGTCCCAAAAATGTGCATGTTCCCTGTTTGTAAGTGTTGCACACACTGTTTCAGAGACTCACTAGTAAGCCTATTTAATCTGAGTTTTCCCAATCGATTTATATCTGAGCTATGGAAAAATCTGTAAAGTAGGGAGAACTACTACTGACCATGGTACTAGAGCCATAGCTGGCTCATCTTGCTCCCAGTGCTGGACTTCTAAGCCCTGCTCCACCTCCTTAGGTCTTCAAGTCTCAATCTCCAGAGACTACATCTCTCATCACCTACCATAGAACACCACAGTTCCAGTGCTACAGTACTCCCTGCACTAATAAGCTGCCTGTCAGACATGCAGATTGTAGATCTGCCTAAACAAAGTATGTCAGTATAGGTGTCCCTCCTCATAGGTTCATAGCTACTTAGTAGGCTATTGATCCACAAGGATCATAAGAAGCCTAGCCTTGCATTCCCATAGTAGTTTGTAGGCCTTATATGTTTAATACAAATAACACAGAGACAGGCCAAAAAAAAGGATGTGTTGGGACATTTACACTTTTCCTCTATAAATAAGGGACAGGGCTACTAAACTGGGAACAGAGTAAGATAAATATTTTGATTTACAGTATGTGAAGAGGAAGATGATTTAAAATCATGCATAATTGTTCTTCTCCATACATGTCCAAATGTTACGCATTCAGTCTCAGATCTAGTATTTCCTTGCCCCTCTCCTTTCTACACTCATTCACTCTATCTATTGCTCTTACCTCATAGTGCAACTAAAACCTAAAGTATACTTCAGACCTGTGACAACTTCTTCCAAATGTTAGCCTTCCTTTGCAAAGCACTTAGCCACATAACATGCTCATCATATTCCTTTCCACTCCAGGATCATTCTTATCAAACTCACTCTGCCTTGCAGCACTATCATTTCCATTTTGAGAGTCTTTAAAATAATGACTGAAAATCTACCAACTTAGTCTAACTACCTGTATCTTCTTCATTTCCACAGACAGTATACTCCAGAAGTAACCTATTAAGCATCACGTAACTCACACTGTCGTCATATTCAGTGCCTCCGCGTATCCATATCCTGAATCATTCCTACAATTCAGTATTAATAATGGTTGACTAGATTCAGGCTCTATTGTGTTTGGTCAGCTACTTACTTTTCTATATTATGTGCACATTTCATTTCACAGTTTTGCTGCAACTATTCCTAGTGTCTTACTCCATTTATTATTTTCTATCTAATGGATGGCCACATCATTTCATCTAACTTTGTATACTATTATATTCTAAATGGCTGTAGTTTAATTGTTTGTTCACCTGTATCAAGTTGTGTTTTGATTCTTAAGAATAGCAAGTTCACAGCTGATAATTGACTCTTGTGATCCACTCTGCTTACCTTCACTTGAAATAAATAAACAAGAAAAATAATGTATTTAGTTATTCATTGCAATTTGTAAACTTGGAGAGTGGTCTGGTCTGACCATTTTCAGCCATGACCCAAGCTCAAAGTGCAGAAAATACATTAGGGTCTTACTAAGTAACAATATCATATACTAAATAGAATAAATAGTACAATTCAATACACAATTATAGGATTCAGTGCAGACAAGGTAAGGTTAAGGAGAAGTATAAGAAAATCCAGAGCGCTTTAAGCAAAGTAAGAAAAAATGCAAGCCAAAATATGCATAAAATGCAGTCCAGTCATACATATAATAAGTAAACATATACACCATTATACATATGAGATATACATATATAAAAAGCCACTGAGAAGTTTCTTAAATATATTCTACAGTCTTTGGTATGAGGTGGCAAGTTACCTAATCATTGTCATGGCAGCACTTCTAGGGAGATTCTGTACAGAGATGCTCATTAATTGCATCTTTGAAATGTCTAATAGTTTCAAGGTTTTTGATGTCAGTAAGCAGGTAGTTCCAAGTAGCAGGTTCAGATCTAGAGAGAGCTGTCTCATCAGCAGCAGTAGTTTTGAGTGGAGGACATACCAGAAAGAAACTGTCCCATTTACTTTGATGTTCATAGGGGTTGGCTTGCAAAGGTGGCTTCACTATTAGAAGGGAAAACTGAGCTTTAGATCCTTGTAAATTAAAGTACTTGGAAGAAAAGTGGCTCTATGAAGAACTTAAAGCCATTTGAAATTATCCTCAAATTGTCTGTGGTATGAGTCAATTATTCTCATTAGGGGTAATATATAATTATCGGCCATTGGCTGGGTCAGGCCAATCTATAACTAAATGGGACAGGTTATTTCAAGACAAAAAGTGAAACTGGCTAGGCTTAAATGGCCTGCAATCTATAAGTGAAGAGAAAAAAAAAAAAACTTGACTGTAGGAAGCCAATTGGTCCACCTGCTTCCTTACAGTCAAATCTGCCAAATCTACCCCACCCCACCCTTAGCTCTTCAATAAAAACATAAAAAAGCAAAAAAAAAAAAAAAAAAACAAAACAAACTGCTGCTGTACACTGCTGTAGGAAATTTTGATCACCCCCTCTAACACTTTGTGCCCAGGGAGGTTTTCTCCTTTACCCCATCCTTGCTATGAAATTGCCTGGGGCTATGGCCCTATAAACCTCCACAGCCTTATCCATAAAACAATGCAAAACATCATTATGGAAGTTATTGACAAGGATATTCGCAGTATATAAACATGAGAACCAAGCCAATTTGTGTTTGCTAAAGGCAGATTTTGCCACCTAAACTTGACGTACTTCTTTGAACAGATCACTGTGGAATTGATTTTGGTTATTTGAACAGATCACTGATGCATTAGACACAGGCAAAGAAGTTCACACTGCCTACCTGGACGTGGCAAAGGCCTTTAATCCCATTCCACATTTTGGCATTAATTAAATAGGTGATGCATGCATCTAAAATCTGTCAAAATTATGGGCAGCATGTATAGGATATTCTTTATCTGCCTAAAGGCTTGTTCCATTGCACTTGTCCACTTCACCTTCAGTGGAGCTTTACTTACATCAGGAAAGTCAAGGGGCAGGCAATGCTGGCAAAAGCATAAATAAACTTCTGATAATAATTAGCCAGACACACACACAAAAAAAAAAAAAAAAAAAAAAAAAAAACTTTCACCAACTTGTTAGTGTTTGGCATGGGAAACTTTTGCACTAATTCCACTTTTTCAGCCTATTACATAGCCCATATAATAGGCTTCTTTCTTAATTAACCTGCAAATAGCTGGATTAGCTGTCAGTCCAGCCTGACACAGAGAGTTTAAAACAGATTGAACTTCGGGAAGATGGGTCTCCCAATCTTCATGAAATATTAAAATGCCATCCAGGCAGGGGCGGTTCGTGTCATTGGACTGCAGGGCTGGAGCCTCCCCAGCTGTGAAAAGAAAGAAAAAAAAGAACAACATTTTAAAAGATAAAATATTTAGTATACTATTGTATACTGGCTGCTTAGCTCAGCTGTGACTGTGAGTCTGACTGTTAAAGTCCCTGAACTTGAACTATGCATGCTCGTCAAGTTCCGGGTTTAAAAAAAAACTGGTTTCTGTAAATCTAAACCACGGTAAAAGCAGTCCAGCTATAGAAGAGAAGGTACCAGTCCAGAGATGCCCAGAAGTCTATGTGTTTTGTAACCGCAGTAAAGTGGAAGGGGATTGGACTGCAACATCTGCAGTCACGTATGTGATGTGGATGGCTGGATGGCATCTGATTGGTTTGTTCTCTTCTCGCTCTCTTCCCATGCTGGAAAAAAGAGAGTGAGAATTTAAAACAGTCAGGGAGTCAACAGCAGTACTTGTTAGGAGTTCGATCGGACAGCAGGGCAGACAGAGCAGTGAGTTTTAGACTGCCACTATGAGTTCAGTGTTCAGATGTTGTGGTTTAATATCAGCTGTAAGTTGATGTTTTTGTTTGTTTGTTTTTTTTTTTTTTCTTTTTAGTCTTGGAGTTACCCCACTCCCCACCCCTGTTTCATGGAAATGGATCTCAGCTGAACTGGACCATTAAACAAATGTAAATAAATACCCAGACTGAGACTGAAATTTGTCAGTACTGATCAGTGCACTACCCCTGTAAACAAACCTAAAATAAGCACTGTATGTACTGATCAGTGCATTATCCCTATAAACAAACCTAAAATAAGTACTGTATGTACTGATCAGTGCATTACCACTGTAAACAAACCTAAAATAAGTACTGTATGTACTGATCAGTGCACTACCCCTGTAAACAAACCTAAAATAAGTACTGTATGTACTGATCAGTGTACTACCCCTGTAAACAAACCTAAAATGAATACTGTATGTACTGATCAGTGCACTACCCCTGTAAACAAACCTAAAATAAATGCTGTATGTACTGATCAGTGAACTACCCTGTAAACAGACCTAAAATAAGTACTGTATGTACAGTATTTAGTAAATGCGTATCTCCTTAATAGCAGATTTTTGCATAGAAATGTTTCTATCAGATGTTTTGCATTCCCGAATATGTTAATCTTTTACTTTTTATTATGGGGGTAGTCAGTTCTGTTTGAGGTATAAATCAAATTAAGCTATTAGTACTTGGTCAAATATTTTGGCATTTTTCATTATTTCAGAAATATTGGTGTGATATATATGACAGACTGAATGCATTGCTTATTGTAAATAAATCCCACTTAAGAGAGCTTGTGCTATATTAAGTACTACATGAACTACAAAATGAACTGGCACCTCACCTATGTGTCATGTTTAATCATAGCTTCACCTCAGGCTTCATGCCCATTGAGTGACACACAACTGCAGTTATCCCACTCCACAAAGGGAGATCCACCTTGGATCCTGGGAACTACTGCCCCATCAGTCTGAGGAGACTGATCTGCAAGGCCATGGAAAGTATTATCATGGAACTTATAAACAAAGACATTGGCAACCTTCAAACACTGAACCCCACCCAGTTTGGGTTCTTGAAGAGCCGATCTTGTCTCCTGAACTTAATTGACTTCTTTGAATCAGTCTCCAGAGCTGTGGACAAGGGTAAGGCGGTCCACACAGCCTATCTGGACCTCGCCAAGGCCTTCAATACCATCCCCCACTCTGGAATCATAGATAAACTTACAAAGTTGGGTATTAATCCCTACGAAACTCAATGGGTTGCCAACTGGCTTACTGACAGAACCCACATTGTAAAAGTAGCCAACTCCAAATACAGCTCCAGACAAGTGACAAGTGGAGTACCTCAGGGTTCAGTCCTGGGACCGCTCCTGTTTGGCATCTACTTCTCTGAAGTACAGGCCAACACTAAGGGACTCTGGCTAACAACATTCACAGATGACAGCAAACTGGGAGCCATTATTGAATCCCCAAATGATGTGGATAGTCTACAAAAGGACCTTACAAAAACAGATGCTTGGTGCCAGAGCCATGGACACAAGCTCAATGCCAAGAAATGTATAGTTATCCCCTCTGGGGAAAACACATGTACCTGTGAATTACCACATAGGTGGCAGTACACTAACACCAAAAGTGTGATAAGAGACTTATGGACACAGGTGGACAGTGGTCTCACCTTCGATAACCGCATGACCATAGCAGTCAAGAAATCCTTCTATGTGGCGCACTTCATCACTAAAGGCTTTTCATCAGAAAAAAGGAGGTCATTGTCCCACTGTACTCATCCCTCATTAGACCCATTATAGACTACAACACCCCATTTGGTATGTACCTCTCAAGGCATCTGCAACAACTGGAAAAGCCACAGAAATACCTCACTAAAAGAATCACAGGCCTAAAGCAGATGCCCTATGCTGACCGTCTAAAAAACTCCAGCTATACTCTGTTGCATATCGTCTACTCAGAGGCGATCTCTGCTTAACATACAAAGTCATGTCAAACCCAGAACTGTTGGACATGCTACACTTAAAGAAATCCCAATCCCTCAGAGCCACATTCTCCAGGGATCTAAACCTTGCCATCACAATGAACAAAACATGCTGGAGGGATAGGTTCCTGACCCAGAGACTCCTCAGACTTTGGAATAGACTGCCCATACATGTCAAGCAGAGCACCTCTTTGGCCCTCTTCAAAAGGAATCTGGACAATTGGATGAGAGATAGGAAATTCACCTCGGGGATCATGTCAGTTGCCCTGCTAGACAGGGGTCCAGGGAAGTAAATAGTGTGGGAAGAAATAGCCAGGGAATTATTATGGTTAGGCTTGTATAGGCCCTAGGGCCGATAGCCTAGTACCAACCTATGAAACTATAAACCTATGATCTGATCTGTTCTGCCCAAGGCTCCCTGTATTAACATTATAACAATTGCTGAAAACAGTGATCACATGACACCAGAAAGATTCAAATCCCTCTATGTCATATGAATTTTGGTCTGTTGTGGATATATCAGGCTGAAATATGCATTGCCTCAGAAAAGAATACAGTAATCAAATTATGATGAAATGGTTACTCAAAGTGAATATCAGAGAAGATCTGTAAGATATTTTCACTATAGACGCTGTATTCAGTCAGAGAAACTTATGTTGGCCTGAATACTTATTTTGGATATATTTT
This sequence comes from Protopterus annectens, assembly GCF_019279795.1. Lineage (NCBI taxonomy): Eukaryota > Metazoa > Chordata > Ceratodontiformes > Protopteridae > Protopterus > Protopterus annectens. The sequence continues at coordinate 179,879,186 of NC_056735.1, forward strand.
TGGAACTGTAACTTTGCAATGATCAATTGACTTTTTTTTTAAATTATATATATTTTATTGTAGAGATGCAGGGATCTATATCTATTTTGCTTGAAAGAGAAACGTGAAATTAAAGCAGTGCACTTGCATGTGGACTTCGAGCTTGCTGAGATCACTCATTTTTCTTTTTCTCTGTCTTGACTTATTCCATAAGTTTTAACTCAAAATTCTTTAGTGTAACAGCATTTGTTTTATGGTAGAGTGTAACCTTCAGTTCACTAGATACCAACACCTAAGCTTGCACCAGCTAATAATTTGTTGCACTGGAAATAACCTAAGGACAGAAGTGATACTGTGCAACTGTACATATTTTTGCAGAATGTTGTGATTTTTGCCTCATATTTTTGGTCTGTTCCTCATTAAATTTGTGATTTTCTGGATTTCTGTGGCAAATCAGTGAGGTTTGGTTTGAATTCACTAAATAATGACAATAGTTTGAGTTTCAAAGTTTGTATACTTCAGAAAGTGCATGGTAAACAAGACGTTTTACTCTAGCACCTTTCTAAATTTATAAGATCAGTATTTAAAATGTGTCACTATTTTTGAAGCTTTGCCCCCCCCCCAATTATTTTTGGGTTTGTCCAGATTTTTCATGCCAAGAGGTTGAGAGCTATGAGTCCCTGTGTTATCCTGCACAACAAATAGCTTAGTTTGTTTTACACTTGTACAAATGAAGTTTGGTGGAGCACCCAATGTGTATATCATGTACTTCTGCTATTTGTCTAGCCAAAGTGGGGACATATGCTGCCTGTTGAGCCACACAAATGCCTTTCAGCCACTACAGCCACCCATGGGTAGCTGGCAGAAGCTGCTGCAGTAGGTGTCTGAGCATGATGCTCCACTTCCTGCCAGGTTCTGTATTAATTAAATTCAAGAGGAGCTGGCTGCGGTGCTCACTCAGTCCATGTAGCCACTTACTCTCCAGTCCACATAACCAGTGGTGTAATTAGTGCACCTTAAGTTCAGCTTGTTTGACCTGTTGCCTAGACTGGAAAAATAAAAAAAGCACTTTTCAAGTGAAAATGAAGGAAAGGAAGTGGAACTGAATACATTATAGCAGGTTAATGAATCAAGACACAAAAAAAGTTGTTTCCCTGATTTTGCACAGGAATCCTGATGTCTTCTCATATGCTTGCCCTGACCCTCGTACAGTTTTTGATTTTCTGGTAAACCACCTAGGACTACAGTTACAAATTCCAGATGTTGGAGTTCAGTGTTTCTTATTCTTCAGAAAATGCATGTTGATGCAAAACCTGCTGTTCTATTAAGTTAGAGTAACATATAAAAATATACTGACGTGTTTGGGATACTATTACTAATGGCTGCTCTTTCCTCATAACTCTGACTTTGAAGAATCAATGTGATTTGTGTAAAGTAACTTGGAATACTTTAATGTCTGACTACTGTTTCCATAAAACAATGCTTAAAAATTATACATTGCTGGTTTTCCATACAGCAAAGCTTAAATATTATACACCTCTGTTATTTTTACAGTCAGAAGTCTAAAGTGTACATAGAAGCAACTATAACTGCTGGATGGTGTGGGAACTGTCTGTTGAAAGTGACTAACATTTCTGTTTGTTCAGTTTAAACAGTCATTATCTGTCTTTTCATGATTATTTTGCATTTGGAGTATTAATGTGATTTGTATAAAGCTGCTTGGAATTCAGTAATGTGTGACTACTGTTTACATGGAACAAAGCTGAAATACAATATATGGGTGTCATTGTTTTATCATAGTTGCCTGACAGACATCTAGAATTAGCTATAACTAATGGGCAGGGATTGGGAGCTATCAATTGAAGGTAACTGACTTCCTTGTTGCTTGCTCAGTTTAAACAGTAAGTACTAGTGTGCATTTGTGTAAAGTAAGATGGATTACATTACTGAGATTGCTTTACTTTGACAATTATTATTTATTTATTTTTCTTTATTGTTTTTTACCACAAGCACACATTTGAGGTGCATGTAATCAGTAAAGTGGCCATAACAGGTGGATATGGAGGTGATCTGTAGATTAAGTTTCTTTCCTCTGCTGTTGTTTGATCACTGCTAAATAACAGTATTTTTATTTGGTGAGAACGTGTCACTTCAAAAAAGAAGTTTTGGCAAATGTAAAAGAATGGATACTGTTCACTGAAACTACTTTTACTCACAGTAGAGTTTGCTTTTTTCTCCACTCTTTTTTTTTTTCAAAACAGGTTTATTGTTTTAACATATAAGAGAAATATCATAACAATTTTATACAAGTAATTAAAAATAGGTATTATTATAATATTCAACAAAACAACTAAGGTATTTACAAAGACATCCACTACAATCAGATCAATTAATTAAACTAAAATACCATGCTATTGAAATTAAAATTTTTTTAACAAATTTTGTAAATTATCCCATACAATAAAATAAGATGTTTTTCTATTTGTTCTAGTCCTAATTGTGTTTATTTCCATATGGCACACTATATTCATAACATTTTTAAATTCATTGAACGAAGGAGGTGTATCTGAAATCCAATTTCTAGTTATTATTTTCCTAGCCACTGCTAGAATAGACCATAACAAGGGAAGCTTAACCTTTAACACTTTGAGGTACAGGTGTGTTGAATAATATAAGAGATTTAGAAATAATGAAATTATCTGTAAAAGAGCCCACAAAATTCATTAACTGACTTCCAGTATTCTTTCAATTTTATACAGTCATAAAACATATGAGCCCAGTCAGCATTAATTTCTACATTACATCTCTTACATAGATTATCTTTATTATTTATTTTATTCATCATCAAAGGTGTATAAAAAGATCTATGTAAAATTTCCATGTATAAAGTCTCCAGACAATGGAAGACGTAGTTCTATAAGCAGATTCAATATATATTGTTTATCTTGTTGATTTGGTGGGTCCCCATTAATAGAAGTGAAATAATTCCAGTATGAATCTACACTGTAAAAGTTTCTTGTCTGATAACTTTATGTATGTATGAAAGTTTACCTTTATCAGAAACTTTATGTTGTAAATTTAATATCAAGTAATCAATCAGTGTTGGAATAGATTCTTTAACAGTTATAGACATTAAATCTATTTTATTAATGAGATGTTGTCTAAAGGTCTGAACCTCTAACCAGCAAGTTTCTCTTAGATCAAATTCTTGTTTTAAGAAATCTAGATTTTTAACTTTATTATCAGATATCAACTGATACCAGTACTTTAGATCATTATCTATAGCTAAATGAGTTCCTTCAGATGTAGATGACAAAAGCATACCCTGAGTATACATTATAGGAAATACAATAAAATTCCATTCCCTATACTTAGGGTGCATGAATATAAAGTTACGATAACTAATAATAATATTTAATGGGTAACAAACCATATGTTTAGGTGTAATAGGTGAAGTACAAAATTCCTTTAGTAACCATAACATGGAGTTATTTACAATCATATTTTTATGTGTTAAGGAGATTTTCATGAAGTGTATACTAATTAGCTCCCAATAATCTTTCCATTTTGTGACATATGACTGATCTATTAATAAAGTAATAACTTTTACAATAGAAGAGATAGTATATAAATTAAAGTCTGGAAAAGAAATACCCCCATGAGACCAGCTATTAGTATGTTTCTTTAATGCAATCCTAGGTCTATTAGGTGCCCATAAGAAATTTAATATCTCCACTCTTTTTGGTGACGTTGGAGTTGGTTTATATAACTCTGGGTTGTGGGTGGTGGCCCCCTACATGGAAGTGGCAGGGGGGCTTGCCCCCTGCAAAACTATTTTATTGTAGTATTTGCTGAATCTAGTTTCAGTGAATGGTTATATATTTGCTTCTTATCACTGAAAGTAATTTCAGTGACTCCACATAAATCCAGTCTGGTGTGGCTGCAATATTATTACGCCTTGTATTTTATTTGTTGAAATCAGTGTAAATCTAGTATTGCTATGGCTTATACCATGTATGTGGGGGAGTTGCAATACATTTAAGAATAACTAATACATGTAACAATATGCTGTGTACAGTATTCAGCATGCGCCATAGTGACTGAACATTTACTTCATGTAAATTGGTAAGCATAGCCAGCATTGATCCCACTCTACCATAGCTCTGACCCTTTCTAGTTGGCCACACCCCTTTCCATTGGCCTCACCCATTCAGCTGTCTCCTGAAGCCCCCCTTTGATTTGAAGTCACCAGCCATCACTGCATCCAGGTAGACTGATGTTCTAGCCTTATATAGGTAGCCTGCTGCATATGTAGGTGGGGTGGCTCTAAGCAGTTTGTCCATCTTCCTGTAATGTTGCACTTGCTCCACTGAGACCAAAAAATCAGCATTCTGTAATGGAAGGGTTCATTAGGTGTGTGGTAAACATCCGGGATTAGAGGGATTTGCCAATAGCCTTTGGTTAAATGTAAAATGGACAGAAACGTAGCCTTCCAATTTCTCTATCAGTTCATCCTCTCAGCATATTGAATATGAATTAAATTAGATATACTGTTTAGCTTCTTGATGTCTTTACAAAAGCTTATAGCCTCAAAAAGCTTGGAGACCAGTACAATAGTACTATTCTACTTACAAGGATTCGTCTATCAGTACCATAGCTCATCTGATACACTGTGCAGTTCTCCCCTCATCTCAAAGACAAGTTGAAGATAAAAAAAAAAAAACCCTTCTCACAGCTGAAGAGGAAAAAAAAGCTCTTCCCCCATAGTTATCAGTACCACCAACCTGCATTAAGCACATCATCAGCCCATTACTGCATTATTAGCTTTAATTTTTTAGTGTCCCTACTGCACTCCTGCACCATCAGCACCTGCCAGTGTACCTCCTGAGAGCTTATGCCTGGGACAGCCACCCTCATCACCCCACCCCAGTTATACCTCTGTCTTCAATAACCCCCAAGAGTAAGTATTTTTCATACTTCATCTCTAAAGGCTTGTGATTGAGACATTGGTATTTAATATGATGTTAAGTGTATTTTCTACGTTGTGCTGAATTAAACTGTTTTTATCAGGCAACCCTGAAAATATGTCCTTATTTCTCAGTACAAATTATTTTGCTTCCTATTTCTGAGAAACTGAAAGGGTCTATCCTTTTTCAACTTCAGGATATGTTGGGGAAAACTTCTTTTGCAAATATACTTGCAACAGAAACTTCAATACAAGTTTCTGTCCATGATTTCAGAATATTTATATGGTATAGCAGTGCTAATCTTTTCCCCAGTTCTTTATCCTTAAAAATTTAGTTCCCTTACTTTCTCTGCCACTTCAAAAGATCCTTGCCTCTTTTCAAGCAGTGGCGTCAGGTAACTTCAAAATAAGGTCGGGAGGACACTGCATAAAACAACAGAATGGGTGGGGCTACCTGGAATGGGGTGGTATTATAGTAGGTCAATAACCATTACTTGTGATCAAACAACAGTGGGATGTCATTCATTTTCATCCATAGATCACTGCAGTATGTACCTACTCATAAGACCCACATTATTGATTATATATGCCTCAGATGTCTGACTGCAATCAACAAGTGAAATGGAGCACTAGACAAAGGATTACATGGGCTCCCTCTTCCACACAAGTCCACCTGCACCTCCATAGTTCCCCATCATTGTGCTTCCCTCCATTTGGTACCCAGACCATTCAGAGATATTGCTTCCTTCTTTTTGGTTAACACTTTGCCTTACCTTTTAACTGCCACCATACTTACAGCCTAACTGACTTAGACTCCATTGTAACAAACTTAAAAATTAAATGAATTAAGTTGGGAGGGTCTGGTGTCTGTTAGGCCCCAGAAAGTCATAGAGTTCCTGATGTTCTGAAATGTATCTTAAAGCTTTTACAACCTTTTGATCTAATGATGGCTTATACAAAAATCATGGCTAATAAAAGAAATTGAGTCTTCTTTTATCTCTCAAGGAAAAAATAAGCTGTGTTTAAAGCTTAATATTCTGAGGTAACAAAATAGCAGTTCCCTCATAAAAAAAACACTTACCTTCTGTGTACCCATCTGGTGTTAGAACTAAAAGCACAAATGGCCAGAAGGGGTCTGAATTAGAAGCACGAAAGTGCTTTTGAGTGAACACGTAAAGAGAGACACATATTCATCAAACCGCATTTAAGCGATTGGATGAATATGTTACAGGGCAAGGAGATAGTTGGCCAACTACACAGAGTTGCCCTTTCCTTCGATATAGTGCATTCTCGGAGTTGGTATATTTAGTTAGGAGGCATGTTGGGGACACAGTCCCCCAAGTTGGGGGTGTGGGAGGGCAAAGCCCCCGACCTGATAATGTTTTTTAATTTAAATTTTTTCCAAACGGCCATGTGAAGTTTTTCACTAGGAAAAAATTCGATCTTGTTGCCATTTGCTATTTACAGATTTCACGTATTATGCATTGACTTTTATGTAGTCGCACATATGCGCTTTTGTTGTTATGATATAGACCCGCCAGAAGCATAGATTCATAGATTAATAGATATTCCAAGGCCATTGAGTCTCATGACCATTCTCACTTTATCATTACCCTTCTTCAGGTAGCACATCTTTTCTCCAGTATCGCCAGACTGGGCAATTTTGGATTAAATTTATAGATACTCATCCAGTAATCTAGATTATGTTAAAAAGAATATAGTAAGTTACACTGCTTAACATGAAGGTGAAGTTTATTCCAAAGGTTTGGAAGGTGCTGGGTTATAAACGTGTCCCTCCGCTACATTTTATTTATCTGTTGGTGAAGATTTAGATTGCTGGCTCTAATACTGGTGGAGATATTGGACTTGCAGAAAAACATTAGATCCAGGAAAACTGGGTCTCTAATGTAGCGGTAAGCAAGACAGAGATCTTCTCCCCCCAAAAATCTATACAAGACTGAATAAAAGGATAGAGTTTCTAGCCTATCTTATTAGATCAGGGTCTTTATCCCTGTGATCTGTTTGATTAGGAACTTGTGGGATATTTCTAATTGTTTGATATGTTTATTGAGATACATCCCATAGAAGGCATTGTACTTAATAGTTGGCCTGATCAATACTGTTTAAGGGCGTGATGACCTTTACAGACCTTGATGATATTCCTTTGGCAAGTAGTTGGGCTAAATAAAAGGATTTTCTGACAATTGTTGTTACTTGAGTGTCAAAAGAGAAGAACGGGGGCTGTCAACCCAGTTATCTAGGCCCCTACATACATGTCATTTTGTAACTAGAGATGTATTGTCTAATGTTTATGGTAAGAGGAGAGGCTGTCTACCAAAAGTGATGATACTACACTTTTTAGCATTTGGTTTGTGACAAGTTTTAGTACACCAAGAGTTTATTAAGGCAAGTTCATTCTGGATGGCTTGGATCTCATATGGTGACTTAATAACAACACCCAGTTTGCAGTTGTCTGCAAACTTTGTTAACAAGTGGTCTTGGTTCTCTCCCTGGAGATTTGAAAAGTAAATGTGAAAAAAGAAGAGGTCCCATCACTGAGCCCTTTGATACATCACTGGTGACTTTCATAGTTTCTGCCAAGTTACCTGAATCTTACACTGTGTGGGTTCTGTCTTTTAGCAAGTTTTCTATCCATCTTACCATTTTTTGTATGATGCCAGTATGGGGAGATGGTGTCAAAGGCCATAGCTAGGTCAAGATGTGCTGAATGCACTTCCCGGCCACCATCTACAGCCTTTGTAACCCTTTTGATGAAATTTACCAGATTAAATAGATAGGATCCATCCTTCATGAAGCCAAACTGTTAGATGTCCAATCTAACAAATTTCTTGATATCAGACTTCATATAATCATTTATAACATGCTATATGGCTTTGCAGATGAGGCTCGTATGGCTGATAGGATTGTAACTACTAGAATTTGTTGTAAAGCCACCCTTATGGAGGGGTATCATCAATGTTGTGTGCCTCTCATCAGGGATGAAACCAGGAGCTAAACTTAGGTTAAACAGTTTGAGGATTGTGACTGCAAGAGCATATTTAACACTTCTAGTTAAGCAACTAGGTATATTTCAGTACCTCTGGAGGAGGCAATTTTTTTCTTGGTTAGCGCTATCAGGAAATGATCTTTAGAGATAATTGGGGGAGTAAATAATTTGAATATTTTGGGTCTTTGAATTGAATTTAGGAGTGAAGTAGATACAAAATTTGCTTACAAGACCATTGGCAATATTCAGTTGGAATAGGAGATCTCTTGATGAACTGGCACCTCACCTGTGTGCCCTGTTCATTCACAGCCTCACCTCAAGCTTTGTTCATGCCGAATAGCGCACAGCTACAGTCATCCCTCTCCACAAAGGAGGAGCAAATACAGACCCTGGGAACTATCGCCCCATTAGCCTGACAAGCCTGATATGCAAAGCTATGGAATGCATCATCATGGACCTAATAAACAAGGATATAGGGAATCTCCAAACTCTGGATCCCACACAGTTTGGTTTTGTGAAGTGTAGATCATGCCTGCTCAACGTGGTTGACTTATTTGAGTCAGTCACCAGAGTGGTGGATGAAGGCAAGGTGGTTCATGCAGCCTACCTTGATCTGGAAGGCCTTTGATTACCATTCCCCACTCAGGAATCATAGAAAAACTCACTAAGCTTGGCATCAACTCCTATATCACTAGGTGGGTTGCAAACTGGTTCACAAATAGAACCCACAGTGTGAAAGTAGCTTACTCCAAGTCAGTCTGCCGATTAGTCACAAGTGGAGTCCCATAGGGCTCGGTCCTGGGTCCTCCCCTCTTTGGTATCTACTTCTCTGAAGTCCAGGCCAACATGAAGGGACTCTGGCTGACAAAGTTTGCAGATGATTGCAAGTTGGGAGCTATTATTAACTCCCCAAGTGATGCTGACATCCTACAGAATGGCCTTACTGTGACCAACAACTGGTGTCAAAACCATGGCCTTAAGCTCAATGCCAAAAAATGTGTCGTCATCCCCTTTGGGAAAACCCGGTTCCCATGAATTACCACATTGATGGTAGTCCAGTGAACACAGAATACATTATAAGAGATCTGGGAACACAGGTTGACAGCAACCTCTCTTTTGATCACCACACTGACACTGTGGTCAGAAAGTCCTTCTATGTGGCACATCTCATTACTAAGGGTTTTGCATCCAGGAAGAAAGAGGTCGTTGTCTCTCTCCACTCTTCCCTCATTAGGCCAATCACTGAGTACAATGCCCCATTTGGCATGAACCTCACTAGACACCTGCAACAACTGGAGAAGCCACAAAAGTTCCTCACAAAGAGGATCCTAGGCCTTAAACACTTGTCCTATATGGACAGACTCCAAAAACTCCAACTACTCTATGTCTCATATCACCTACTTAGAGGTGATCTCTGCTTGACATACAAAGCCATGTCTGACCCAGCTCTGTTAGAAATGCTACATCTAAAGAAATCCCAATCCCTCCGCACCACACGCTCCAGAGACCTCAACCTCATTACCACAATTAACAGAACATGCTGGAGGGACAGGTTCATAACCCAGAGACTGCCCATGCTGTCGAACAGACTTTCCATACATGCCAAGCAGAGCACCTCACTGACCCTTTTCAAGAAAAATCTTGATGTGGTTGGGAAACAGAAAATTCACCTCGGGGACAGAGGCACTTTGAACTAAGGTTGGGTGGCACTATGCCAGGGTAATCCTATGGTTAGGCTTGTAAAGGCCCCAGGGCCATTAGCCTAGTACACACCTATGAACCTATAAGCCCTGAGAAATGAAGGGTATTTTTTTTTTGTTTAGTTTTCTAGTATAGGTAAAGGATTATTTACAACTATTTTTGGCTTCAGAGGCCAGTGTAAGGTCATGGGCTCCTTTAGTGGACCTATCAGTGTTCTTTGTTTTTTTTTTTTTTTTTTTTGTTTTTTTTGGGGGGGATGCTGTTGATACCATTTTTGAGGAGATGGGCTATGGATCTACTAAATAAATTAAAGACTTGTTTCTTTTGTTGTATAGTTTATACTTTATTTATGGCAGTGGACTACCAGGGTAGAGTGTTTTTGAATTTTCCATAATACTTGCTTCTGGTTGGGACTACTAGCTCAATGCATTTTCTAAATGAGTGTAGAATTCATTAGTGAAGCTTGTTGCTTTATTACGGTTAAAGGAGGTACAGTCATAAGTGAATTTTTGTTATTTTGTCACATGATAGGTGAGGTTGGCATGTATGTAGCCCCTAAATTCAGTGAGGTTTGCTCTGGGAGCCTTTGGGAGTTTAAAGGAGAAAAAAGTTTATAGTTAGACATCACTGAAATCCTTAAATTTAGTGGAATTGCTGCAAGAGATTTTTGGGAGTTTAATGGGGAAAGTTACAAGTTTATGGTAAGACTTCAATGGAGAGGAAGATACCAGAGGAATAGTGCAAGAGGCTACCATATTGTAGGAGTCATGCCAAGAATGCCGTACTCTCTAACAGGTTTATTTAACAGCTGCTCGAGGGATATTTTCTTTATTAAGTTTAGGAATATTTGAGCTTTTGTTGAACTGGAGATACAGATGTCTCAGTTTATTATATATTATACAGATGAAGATATTGAAAAGAAACACAGGCACAGGGATAAAGACCATGCAGAGACAGGGAGGATATGTAAACTCCTAAAGGAATTACAACCAGAAACTAAACCAGAAAATCAAGTGTTGTTAGATGGCAACACTACTCGATGTGACACTAACAGTGACCAGTTGGTATCATGTATATCCTGCTCAGACTGGCGCAGATAGCAACTTATTCAGTACAGTACTGGTGTTATACTGTGATGGAAAGTGAAAAAAAATTATGAGTAGCATGTTATGTTCAGATCCAGACAGACACACTGCCATTTTAATCATAGACATTTCCCATACTAACCAGTTACTTCCACTTTAGTGATTATGTATGCAGCAGCTATCTGATTGTGTTAAAAATAAGACACTATTTCAGCTAGCTTCATATAACCAATCATTACTTCTGCAAAGGCAGAATCAGTACTGTTTAACTTGAATAAGATACTAAAGTGTCAGTCACTTTCATCCACAGACAGCCCCTGTACCCAACAATTAAGGCCCAATTAATTGACTATATATACTTCAGATATCAGAATGTAATAAAATAAAAGTAGCAACAATTGACCATAGTAATTTGTTTAACCTCCAAGACATACAGACATACAGATACACAAACTCACACATACACGCTCGCACACACACACACACACACACACACACACACACACACACACACACACACACACACACACACACACACATCCATCAGTTAATTTGTGTTAAATGGTAGGAAATATAGCACAGCCAGAAAATGTATGGTATGGTAAAAGGGAAAAATATTTAGGAGATGTTACTTATGTTCATAGAAATAGTGGAAATAGAAGAAGCACTGAAGATAAACAGCACACAACCACACACACACACACACACACACACACACACACACACACACACACACACACACACACACACACACACACACACACACACACATACACACACACACACACACACACACATATCCATCAGTTATAGTGACTTGTATGTATCACAGATGTCAGACTGCAATCACATGAATGAATCAATACATAACTGCCACAAAGGAATTTATCTTCTCAGCTCACTGCTGTTAGAATATAGTGTGCAGCTCACTACATCCTCATGTCACATGCGTCTCAACTGCTTGCTAACCAGAGGTGTTAATCTTCTTGATCTTGTCCTCACAAATATTTCTTCCAGTTGCACCAGTCCGCTTGTTACCCCCTTCCTAGTCAAATCAGACCACCTCATTGTGATCTCTATGAAAGCCTATTTTGTGGCTTACTCAAAAACCCAGTCATTTATTATTTACTGATCTTACTAACAATCACAAATGGTATAGATCCTAAACATGTCTTATAACTGTGGCTACTGGTTGCTGCTTTAAATTTTACTCCCTTTTGGGAGAGATGATTTGAGGCAACCATGCCAGTCTAGAGTAAGCATAATGGCGAATTTAAAACTAAACCCATATGGTCGAATTAACACATCAACAAACTCTATAATAAAAAGAAAAAGCTTTCTGGTCATCATTAAAAGATGTTCACTTCATCATTATAAAAGGAATTTAAACTGGTAAGTAAGTCTCTCAAATGTATCACTAGTAAACCTAAGACTAACTACAAACTTAGGATTGCAATTACTTTAAAAAATAACCATAAGACCTTCTTCATCTCAATTAGGAAGCTTAGAAGTAACCTATAATTCTATGCTGAACTTATCTCCAATGGTACCTCCTTTTCTGACCCCAAGACATTGCTAATATTCTTGAAGTCAGGTTGTCTTCTGACTTCACTCCATCCTCTCACCCCACTCTCTCCCTTCCATCTCTCCTCAAATTCTGACTTCTGATGTCAATTTGGATCAAGTCTTTTTGGTACTTTCAGAAACTAAAAATACTACTCCCATGTGTTCTCACAATATCCATTGATGCCTCCTGGGAAGTGCCATTTAATAAAATCCCTCAATCAATGCTATATCCTGAGTCCCTGAGGATTGTAAAATGGCAGTTGTGGTGCTCTTGCATAAAGGTGGTGCCTCTACTGATCATGGGAATTACAGGCCTAATAGCCACACTAGTATTATTTCCAAGGATTTGGAAGGTACTATAGCTGAACTAATAAACAATAATATAACTGATTTTATATCCCTGGATACTCACATCAGTTGTAAAAGGCAGATCGTGCCTGCTCAACCTGGTTGAACTCTTTGAAAGGGTTACTGAGGCTATAGATAAGGAACATAACATTCACACTCCTTATCCAGACTCTCCAAGGCATTTAACACTATCCCCCATGCTGGAATTATCGACAAACTCTCAAAACTCACAGATCACTTGATTGGTAATTTGCTGACAGAACCCATACCACTAAGGTTGGGGCATTTTCTCTAGACAGAAAAATATCACTAGTGCTATCTCACAAAACTCTGTACTGGGTCCCCTCCTCCTTGGTTTATATTTCTGTGACATAAAAGCAGATATCAAGAGACTATGGCTCTCCATGTCTGCTAATGATTGTAAACTGAAGGTGGTTATCTAAACTCATTCTGATACCTACATTTTCCAGCAAAGGTTGTCCAAAAGAAATGCTTTATGTATTAATCATGGGCTTACCTTTAACACCATGAAATGCAAGACAGTTTCCTTTAGTAAACCTAGCATCACTGCTTAAATTTGACTGAGGCACTTGGGCACATATGTTGAGAACAGACTCTCCTTTGACCACCATGTCCCTGTTATGGTTAGAAAATTCTTCTACCATGCATAGCTTATCCTTCATGGCATCTCCTCAAGGTCCAAAGAAGTTATAATCCTACTTTATTCATCTCTTATTAGGCCCATCATTAAATATAATGAAACAATTGGTATGTAATTCACCAAGGATCTAAACTAGGGTATGAGACCTCAGCATTTCTTCATCAGGAAGATCTAAAGTCTTAGTACCTTTAGCTACTCTGATAAACTAAATGCTCTGTTGTTCTACTCAGTGTCATGCAGACTCCTGCGGGTTTATCTCTGATTAGCTTTCTATGATCCAGTACTCTTTGAACTCTTTCAGCTAAATCAACACGTGGTAAAGCAAACATAATTTCAAGAGACCTAAACCTACACTATCAGATTAACAACAGCAGATGGTGTGGCAGATACCTAACCCAACATATTACCAGTTTCTGGAACAGGCTGCCTTATCTGTCAAGAACAGTACCTCCCTAGCACCCTTTAAAACATGCCTGGATGACTGGATGGATGATCACAAATTTTCATTATGGATCTGTGGAAAGTCTGCTTAATGGGGGACACTGCTAGTCTCCCACCAGTACTACTGGGTGATGTAGCTGGACTTCTTTATGGTCTCTTTTGGTCATAAGCTTAAAATGAGCCTATGAACTTACAACTATATGAGTGCAAGCTAAGTTTACTTGGAATTGGTAGCTGTTTGAATTTTTAAAACCTCGTTCTGCTTTATGAAGTACAGACACTATAACTGTAATTTGTAAAAATAACTGCATCTTAATTTGTTTTACACATTACACAACCAGGGTAACAGAACACAAGGAAAGCATAAATAAATATTAGTTTTAGTAATTCTTCAGACATCCAAAATAATGACAAAAAAGCCTAATGGAGTAGAGGGATAAAGCACTGACTATGGCCTAGGTATTCTGTGTTCAGCTAGTGGCACTGATGTTGGGGGGCAAGATGTCTGCTTACCCATTCTAGGAAGAAGAAAGTGAGGTGGGCCACCACACTAGAGATGTCTACTGGACAGTAAGTGTTTGTCTATAGAAGAGGCCAAGACAGACTTGTGCTGCTTAGTGGTAGATGCACATCCGAGTTGTGGATGATATAGATGGGGGGGCATAGATATCATTTCCCAGCAAAGCAGCTATTGTCATGCAGTTGGCTGCCTATGGTGAGGGTTTGAGTGGGATGGGCGGAGAATTTCACCAAATCAATACAATGGTCTTCTCCCTAATGCATGATTATCGCGTCCATAGGAGCAAATTTTGTACTTTTTTATTAATTCCATTTGAGGAGCTGATTCCATCTAAATTCCCCATTTTCCGTCTTTTAAAAAATTCTAAAGTAAGGGGGAATATGCCTCCTTTACAAATTAAATTCATAACAAAGTACAAAAAAACTCCCAAAAACAATAACGGAAGAAAAATTGCAAGTGGAGTTACCAAGCACCCGGCAACTCTGCATGACTGACCAGGTAACTCACTATTTTGAACCTGCACTTACAAAAGGAACAGTGTGCTTTATCATAATCTAATTATAGATATGAGAAAGTTAAAATGCCAGTTTAAATATGTTGCTGGCAATAGATTAATATACCACAGTAAATACTGCAGATTTTAAAATTCAGAGCTCACTTTTTGGGAAAACATTCCCTGCAAAAACATGCTAGTAAACCCAAAGAAGAGCTCTCCCTCTGTCCTGTAATGGTCAGTGAAACAGTGGTGTTACTGACTTACTGAAACATGAGCAACAGGGCATGAACAGAAAGTCACAAACCTCTTCTTGTACACATCATTTCATCTCTCAAATGGCAGTTAAATGCAATCCTTGGACCTCTTGTGGTACAAACTGTGATGCACATAATTGAGTCTATGTTGAAAAGTCAGATTTCACTAATTCAGCTTTTCTACACTCCACTGAAACATTAAATAAACATAAAACCATAAAAAAACATAAAACTCCATTTTTTGCAGGGTGTTGCTTCCCTGCGTACAATCTCACACAGAACACCCACAGCTCTGCAAACCAATGACAGTGTAATTGAAATTTAAGGAAACCTTCACTTACATTACTAAAACTGTAGCAGTTCAAGTGATTCTGATAGAAAGATTCACTTAAACTGCTGAAACATAGAAGTGTACATAAATTTAACAAAAAGATCTTCTTACACTTATAGAATCAATAGAGATGCCAGTGACAGATCAACTGCATAGATCAGTGTAGAAAGCATCAGTGTGATGCAGCAAATGTAATGTTCCATCATGTGCATCTTGACCATCTAAATGGAACAAACACAGTTCTATGTATTTCCAGTGCATGATGTCTTCTTTCCCTGTATCCGTCTCAACCTTTCAGTTGTAAATGACAACTTTTCCAGTATACTGTAGACCATTGTGCCATTGCTGACAACACACAGTTGCTATAAAAATGGATCAAATGTTACGGTTGACTGAATTGTTCAAACAGACGCATGAACACCTAAGCATATCAAATTTAAAATAGAACAAAATCAAGGGGAGAGGTTTTATACACTGAATGAAAAATGGTATATGTACATGCCTGCAATATTATGTAAATATAAAACTATTTTAAATCTCTAAAATGCTACAACTAAAGTGCTACATGTCCTGGTACACATTTACCCTTCAGCTTTCAGCCTGATCTATGCAAAACAAAATGTTTTAAAAAATTTGTTATATGTGTTCACATGGATTTACCTGACTTTGCCAAAATCCCATATTATCGAATCTCGGTTTGTTGGTGCTCAGAATATTGAACTTCCACATCATCGAAGCAGTGGCACAATGAAGATCTTCCCAGGGTAAGTAACCACTTATCCAAAACAAAACAAAACCCAAACTGCACCATCCCTAACCCCTCAATGTTGAGGGTTATGCCACCCCCCCAACTAAATATACCAACTCCAAGATTGCACTACAGTTGGGAAAATGGCAAAGCTCACTATCTCACACAGCAGGTTACTTACCCTGGGAAGATCTTCATTGTTTCTCTGCTTTGATGAAGTGGGAGCTCGATATTTTGAGCATCGGCAAATTGAGATTCAATAATATGGGATTTCGACAAAGTCAGGTAGACCCGACCCATTCACACTTGGCTGCTATTATATCAGTTAGAAAGCTTCTGTATTTTCTTAAAGTGTTCTCTTAATTTTTGTTTGTTCAATGTGAAACGTCTGACTTTAACAAGAGAATTTAGCAAGGATTATGTGAATTATAGCAAATGTGAATACTGGACACTAGATTTTCACTGGGTTACAAGAGCCTAGCTTACAAATAAACATGGGAAAAGCAACCTTCCAAAAATCAAGAATTTATTAAACAGCAGTAATTTCTCATGAAATAATGTGGAATATTTCTAAGAAAAAAAACACTACTGCCTGTGTAACTTGTAATATTAAATATTTTGAGTACTTCTAATATGAAGATCAAGTTATCATTGAACTTTCAGGAAAGTGTTGAAATACTTTTTAATCTTGTGTTCAGGAAATAAAATGAAACCAGATGACATTTCATTTGCATTTAGGTAATGTAGATGCTTTACTGAAATCAAAACACTAGATACATAAGGTTTTCATGGCTGATAAAACTAATTTATAAAACTAGCTTATAAAGACTTGTATCTTTCTTTTTTTACTATCCACACACAAAGTGTATTTAAAAGTACTGAAAATAAGGAACAGTCAGCCTGTTTTCAAAATGTCTGTTTTATATAGACTCTGGTAAGATAGGTGGAACAATAAAGCCATCACTTGAATCCACTAATGGCTTATAAAAATGCATAGAGGGTATTTAGATGCAGACATAAAGAATGCATTTATGTTTCTGATATTAAGAAGCTGAATTCAGAATATAATTTTAAAAGTCAATTAGAATTGATTACAGAGTTCAGGGCCCTGTGTTATATAGTTTCATTTAACTTTCACATGCATCTATAGAATTTTATCCGCACAATATATGGCTGCCTCTCAGTACAGAGCACTAAGTAATGGTACTTGTTAGCTAAAGTTCAGGGCCATTTATAACATTAATATCTTGCATATTTGAACAAAAAAAACTTCTTAAACCCACAAATATTAAAGTAATATAACCTCTGAAAAAAGAGTGTCATATTTGGATACAAAATGAAGATATTGTCTACAAATGAAGACATTTTCTGTTTTGACTACCAGCAAATAAAGTGGCTGCAATCATAACCTAAACATTTTTGCTTATCTTAAAACAGATTATAATGTTGCTCATGGCATGTCTCTACTAACTCTCTGATCGATGGTACTCTAATTCATTCAATAAAGAAGCATCAAGTAGAACAATCCCATTAGGAGCTATATTTAAGTCTGAAGAATAATTTTATTTATATATATTTTTTACTATGAGATCATCAGAAGGTATTTAAAATGGGTGCAAGGTCTTAGATTAGTGAAAGTTTGTATAACACTATTTAAGTAAGTTGACTTAATGATCGTCAAAGGGAGACAGTTTGGATCAAGTCAGGAATAAGCAATTTGCTATTTGTATTAATATTTTTAAGTCATAAGAACATTAAGAATGTTTATGCAATTGACTTTTTTTATTGAATTTTCAGTATCACCGTCATTTAAAAACTAAATTATATAACTGGATAGTAGTATCTATAGGTTATAAATATTTAAAATTAATCAGCGTTGTTACATACACAATTTTTTTAGTTAATATTCCATAAGACAAAATATTTGAACATGTCTAGGCATATTAATAATATATGATGCCCGGCTAAATACTAACATGTAAACATTTTATTTATTTTATTTTTATTTATTTTACATTTGTTGACTGGGCTAGTCTAGCTGGATATATATCCATTTTCAGTAGAGGCCCAGGGAGAAAAGCTCCACACAGATATACAAAAGTATAAAAAGTATAAAAAAAATATTGTTACATGGTAAATATAGGATTAATAAACCAAATAAAACAGGTAGGTATTACATTTCAGAGATCAAAGCACTTAAGAAAAGTAACAGTGAACATAATATTGCTTAAGAAAGCTAAAACAGATATAATACAGTAAGTGTTATGTACAATAGTTCACATCAGGTTGAAGGATTTAAGCAATAAGTTGATTAGAGTTTAAATAGTGTCAGTCTTAATTACAAGACTAAGTATTTAAATGTTTGGAAGTTTGGTTAGAAGAGGAAGAAACAGGGGTGAAGATGGTTGTTAGTCAGGATTAAACAGCAAAACTTGTGATGGCATTTTTATTCCTCTTTTAGCAAAATAATTACATTTGTTTCACTTCCTCTCTAAATATTACCATAACACATATTTTGGAACATAGGCTATACTGACTATTAACAAGAACAAAAATGCTGAATGAAATGTCACATTTTGCTCATGTGGAAAAGCAAAAATAAGACTATATTACTTTATTCGTCTTTTATAGCTTAAATTCCCTGATCCCCGCTGTACTGTGATCTCCATACAAACATTTTTGATGTTCGACATTCAAATCTTCTGAAGGGAATCCGGTTTCAATACACCACAGTGGAGAGATCGAACACCATGTGGGCTTTTTATGACATACTCAATTTCCCTGAAGTGTAGAAGGCCTACACTGCAGCCATTTTAAAATAAGGGCCACCTTCTGAGCAGGAAAGAAAGTATATGAACCGCAAGGGTTTCCACTGCATTGATTGTCATGTGGCTTGTAATGCAGTGGGTATATTTTGCAATTTTTTTGCAGGCCACCTAGGCAGTAGCCATAACTCGCACATATGATATACATGTAACTTATACCAGCAGTTTGGGTGGGGTGATCTCACCCAGTACAAGTTACATCTTATTGATGATGGCAGCTGTGCCCTGGAGCCGTAATTAATGACACCTGTCAGAAATCCTCAGACCATGACAGAGAATGTCTACAATTGTGCCTTGCCACTAACCCAGGTCATTGTTAAACATGCATTTGTGCTGATGTCACTGCCTAGATGTATATAGAGGTGTTCTGCAGTATGATCCTTGGATATGCAATGAGATATTTTCAGTCTCTTCAACATTATATAACATCATTTTATGAAAATAGTTGCTTCAAGGCATATACATTAAGGAAGTAAACATTCCACACCAGGCAGTGGAGGAGGAGCTCATGGAGGAGACAGCTGCAAGGGAGGACTATGCCCAGATAAAGGTGGGTACAGTACGCATGGCACTGGCTAAGAGACAGCAGCTGGTGCATATGTATGGACCAGAATAAAGCAGTATTTATCAAATTACAAGTGATGCTTGCACATCTTCACCGTGTTTAAAGTTTCAGTGCTACACATACAAACACACACACACGCACACACACACACACATACATTGACACACCTATGCCACCTTAGTAATGTATGCTAACCCTAACCCTAATCCTATCCCTGCCCCTAACCTCACACCTTACGTTAAAATATCTCTGCAGCACTACTACTACACAAGATAGATTCAGACATTCATGTACACACGAACAGACTCACAACACTAAAACTATCACACTTTCTAACTCTTACCCTAACCTGCAAACACTCACACAGACACACACACTCACTCCTCATAAAAGCCTACTTATCTCTTTAGAAAAACTGCCATTGAGAACAATGGACATTCGATAAATGGAACATTCAGACAAAACACTGCAGTTAAAATGACTGAACAAATATATGTTCTATCAATACTTCAGGATCTATCTATCTATATATATATATATATATATATATATATATATATATATATATATGATGAAGAACCACAAACAGCAAGCCAGCAACTCCTCAGAAGGAATTTATTTGGAAAAACAGTGATGAAATAAAACGATTTGTAGATATGTTACTCTACGTTTTGATAAAATTAATAATAGGAATTTTGAAACAAATGAATGTTTTACTTGCAAAAGTGAGAGAGTTATATATGCTATTAAATGCACATGTAACAAATTTTATATAGGTGAAACCAAAAGACAATTCTCTTGTAGGATTAAAGAACACATAAGGGATGTTAGGAATAATAAAATAACTAGTCCTGTAGCCATACATTTTAATGAAATACATAATGGCAGTTTGGATGGTTTTGAGACAACAATTTTGGATAAAGTAGTTTGTAATAAATTTATGGGTGATGAACAAGTGAAACAGATATTAAGAAAGAAAGAAGCATTCTTAATATTGAAATTCAATACTATGTGCCCTAGGGGACTTAATCAAGAATGCTTCTGGAGAAGCTTTGTGTAAATATGTAAATAGGTATGTGTTTTTTTAAGAAGCTGGTTTGAAAAGTGTATAATCTATGTAATTAATCAATTATGTCATTAATCAATTCATGATTTGCTATATATAGTTTGAGTGGTTTTTAAAAAAGTGTACTCTGTTAAAGGCTGTTGGCCGAGGCGCTAGAGTTTTATTTCATCACTGTTTTTCCAAATAAATTCCTTCTGAGGAGTTGCTGGCTTGCTGTTTGTGGTTCTTCATCTTACTTTGTTTGCGGTGGTTTTTTATTATATATATATATATATATATATATATATATATATATTTAGATATAGATATAGATACACACACACACACACACACACACACATATATATATATATATATATATATATATATATATATATATATATATATATGTATATGTGTGTGTGTGTAGATATATATACTCAGACATAAGCATACACACACACACACACACACACACACACACACACACACACACACACACACACACACACACACACACACACACACACACACACACACACACACACACACACACACACACACACACACACATCAGTATAGATGTAGATGTTGTTCAGTAACTCAGTGTCCACAAAGTAGTGCTAAGTGCTTTGCTGGTCTGTTAGATTACTAAGGTATTGTGGACATTTCTGAATATGCCAGTTACTCACATAGGTAGTTCTATTAACTGGGTTCTTCACATTTCTGCTGTGCATTTTCATTTTGTCTCAAATGCTACACCAATTTATACTTTCACATTTCTTCTGACCAGTTTGCATGTGCTGGAATAGTGACTCATAGCATCTTTGTTCAGTCAGTTATTCAGTTACATTTTTTCATTCTGTTTTAAATGTCATACATACCATGTACAGTTTTCCTGTGCAAGCCTTGTTGTTAAATTACCGACATCTTGCACGTGTCTGTGAACCATGTAAATAGGCCTTGTATGTTATGTAGATTGTTTCAAACCCTGTACTGAATTGTTCACTTCTACTTCTTCTGTGGCATCGTGAACAAAGACATGGATAATATTTTCTCAATAACCTCGCTTGTCAGTGTCTTCATGTGGTATAATTTAGTTAGACCATGAACTGCCCTGCAGCCAGCCTTTCATGTGTATTAATGTTCTTTCTTCAGAAAGGTGAATTAAATGCCTTTTAGGTGTCTAGAAATTAAAAAAGTCACTGCTATTACTAAGGTATGCCTTTAGTACTGAAGAAAAGACAGAGCAGAATAATTGTTTGAGTGAAATCGTGCTGTTTGGTATCAAATCATTAAGCACTGGGTGTTTCATATTTCTTATTTTTTTCAGTCTGGTTTCCATTGATTTTCTGAGTGAAGAGAAAGTCTGACTATTCAGTAGTTAAAAGGTTTATCCTGATTTTGTCTTTTATACAGATTAATTACATTTGTCTTACTGCTGATATCAAAACTTCCCCGTATTAAAATTGTTAACACGGTATATCATCAATATGGAAACTTCCATAAGGGTATTTATTGTTTAGGCAGATCTATATACATAAAGGGAGTGAGTTGTAAAATAACAACACCTAAGTGACCAGATCACAAATGCTAACTCTTGAATTTAGAAAGTCACTCATACCATATCTGCAGTAAAACAACTGTAATATTCCATTTAAACAACCACAGTGGCAAAGTGATTGGTACTCTAGGAGGGATGGGCCTGTACTTCTCAGCTGCTATGACTTCGGTATAGCACTGACTTCTGCCTGCTGATTTAGCCTTGCACCTCCTAGATTTGGTGGATTTCTATAAAAAATCTATTTTAAGGGCAAGTATAGCACTAAACAACTAAACAAAGTTTGTACATAGATTCCTTATTTTTAACTGAACTGAAACTAGAATCTAAAAGCATTCTATTCTAAAATATAAAATATGACACTCCTTTTGACCCTCTGACATGATTTTCAATGGTCAGTGCTATCATTTTTAATCTTCAAAGGTTAAGGAATATGTGGCGTGTTCATCATTCTTGTGCAAAAATCAGAAGAATGGGTGCTGTGAACTGAGAATGGTCCCTGAATTTCACTGTGCCTTGATACATCTCCTTGCATGTAACTTGATGCATTTGTACAGAGTAACACAATTTGCTAGGACTGATGGTAAGGTGAATAGAAAGACTACAATTAACTAGATTATAGCATAGGTTCATATAGTCTGTATCAACAGGTCTCCTTCAAGCCACAACAACATGCCATTGAGCATGCTCCAATTATCAGAAAAGCACTTTAGCTTCCCCGTAGAAAACTCAAATGCCACACTGTACAAAATGAAAGACCCCCCCCCCTCCAACACATGAAACACTTAAAATGACCAAGAGGAGGCTTAATACATGATTCTTTTACAACCGAGTTGCACTTCATGGATGCATTGATTATCTGCACAAGATGTTACAACTTCCCACTTCCTAACATAAAATCCCCAGTATGAAACCTTGATGACTCACTAGCATTTCAATCAGCCAAGCCAAGTGTCTGGGATAGTGTCAGTTGAAATGGGTGAAGGGATAGAGCCCAGAGTCACAATTCTGTGTTGCCATCTTATTGCTTGTTTAACCATTGTAATTGGGCATGATCAGTTTCTAACTTGAAGTGGCTACCTTGCAAATAATACTTTTAAGAAATGGAACATGCACTTTACCAATATTAATGTATTTTCTATACTGCATCTTGTGATATTGTTACTATATTAGCTCTTAGCTATTTCTGTGTTGCTTGTTACCTGTGCAATTTATGTCTCAATTCTGCCCAAGTCATAACTGAAAAAGGTCTTCTGAACCATCTCACTTAACAGGTTAACAAACATCAACATTCTCAAGTCATAGCTGAATATTTTTTCATCATTGTTTAATTTTGTTCTGATAAAACACAAAGGATGCTCTTCATCTTGCATCTCTTCAGGCAGCACTGCTCCCAAACCTACCATGGATGCAGCTGTCAACAGAGTAAATTGTTTAGTAAAGTCAGGAGTCAACTAACACCAGCTCAGAATATAATATTATTTTTAGCACATTAAATTCTGTCTCCCTCAAGGGACCATTGTACTTTTACAGGAGCTTTACCTAATGTAAACTTTGTCAAAGGACAGGCAGTGGTCATAGGATCCCTAAGACCACTAACAGATCTCCTATTTGTTTTTACAGCTCCACATTTGGAAAACGTATTGAGAACGTTGCATATACTTATGTCCTAGCATTCACTCCTCAGCCAATGTTCACAAGGTTTTCACACCTGTTATAGTTCCAGCTCTGCTCTCCTACCTGCTTGTAATACAGTTTACAATAAAACAAGTTGAGGCCCACATACTCATGCCCTCTTTATTATTTTTAAAAGAAAGTTTGCCACAGCTAGGCATACCCTTTTGATATCTCCAGTTAAAAAGTCATCATTGACAAAAAGCCACTTTCTTGATTCTTTGACTGTCTTTGCAATAAGACTACCCAAGGAGTGGGGGTGTAGCTGACCGAGGACTAGACAGTTGCATAATGCTAAAGTTGTCTCCTTACTGACAAGTGCTTCAGGTACAAATACCCAATTTTAGTGGTATCCGCATAAATAGTCATGCATGTTTGTCATTGTGGCAGATAAAGCTGAAAATTCCTTATTTCAACAGTTCTGCAAAATGAATTCTCCGGGTGCTGATCACTGCTGATGTGACATCCTAACCCCATGTAAAAAAATGGAGAAAAGGGGGTTGATACCAATGCACTTTGGTGACGATTATGCAGAGAAAATAGTACTCCTGTTTGAAAAGCTATTGCTTCAGCCAAAAAATGGAAGCATTCCACTCTATGATGGCCTAGGACCAGTAAACCCTGCAATTAATGCAAGAGTAGGTATTTTGCATTACTGATATAACTGAGCATAAAATGGCCATAGAAAAGATCAGTAAATAGAAGGCACAGAAATGACAGCTACAGACATTTATGAGTAACTTAGCTGACCTGGTGAACAGGTTGAGATTGTATAATGTGCATGTGAGCAACCAACCAGTCAGTTCTGGCAGAAGGGCTTTGTGAGTGCATCTCCACAATTTGAAGGAGCATCTTCCCTTGCCAGCACATGTAATTCATATTTATCAAGGATTCACATAGTAGGAAAATAGGATAATAATGTATCCACACCTAAACAAGTACTTGTCCTTTACCTCCTTTTGCATAATTGATTATCTAAGGCAACCCATAGCTTTTAGCTGCAGGTAACATTGACACTTTGGGGGCACATTTTACTAAATTTTAATAAAAAAAAGAAAGAAGCCTAATTTATTAGAAACATACTGTATATAAAATGATCGCTAACCATCTTTTTTATGCTGCTCTTGTTGGTAAGCTCCTTGGAGTTCTTGTTGTTCTTTTGGCTTTTCCTGGTTAGGGGTCGCCACAGCGGAACTCCGGTCCGCTAATGATTGGCAGTAGATTTTTACGGTGCCGTGGTGCCAGCTCGATGCCCAACCTTCAACAAAGGCACGCCCATTCTACGCATGTCTTTCGAACACCACTCGACTGCGGGGAGGACATGCAGACTCCACACAGAAGGCGCTCCAGCCAAGAATCGAATGGGAGAACCTCTTGCTGTGAGGCGACAATGCTACTGCTGCACCACCACAGCTTGTAGGTAACCTCCTTGGAGTAGGATCATAAAATCTGATAATATTGTGGCATTGATGCTGCATGAAAATAAGCAGTCAGACAGAAACCAGCAGAGGCACTGGTGGGGGACAGAAAACAAAATCTGTATAAAACAAATGAAATGAGAGACAAACAAGGGCAAAATATCATGAAAACAATAAAGTAAGTTTTCAGGAAAATATAAATGAGGCAGACTGAAAAATGATGATTATGCACTATAAGTTCTACAACTGACTTTAACTTTTTGTAATGCCAAATTTCAAACAAGTGTTTATCATTTACTCTACATAATTTAGATGGATAAATTAGTATGTGCAAGTCTCTCTGTACATTGGAGAGTGTTTTTATCCTATTATGTGCAACTGAATTTACATTTGTTGTTCTTATCCTACAGCATATTCATAAGATCCTGATTCAGAGAGGGGCACTGGTTATATGTCAGATTAGTATACCTAAATATAATTAGGGGAAGATGCATGGATGAACCTTAATAGTTCTGCATGGCATTTTTGGTTGTCAAGCATGTTATTCTGTCTGAGGTATGCAATACTAGTCTTACAGCACTTCCTGTCTGTATGTCTGTTTTACTGGTTATTTTATTTATTTATTTATTTTAAGAACAAGGTGCATTATGATCCATTCTTCTTCTCTCTCACTCTCTCTAATGTATCTATGTCCCATCTATTAATTTATCTTCCCTATGTAGAGTCAGTAAGACAACAACTGATGATGGAGTACAACCAAGTCAGCACACAGAAATGCAAATTCCTGAGCGGAAGGTCACAGATACACAGATCTTTGAACTGTAAGTAGAATAATAGGCTGAATATTGTTGTGGTTCCTTACAGCAAAACTCTTAATGTTTTTGTTAGTCACTTGCAATCCTGTTTTTGTGTTTGCAATTCTAATGATTTTTTTTATAGAGGTTAGTACCATTACTGTCTTATAGAATGCCACATTCAAACCAATATTACTGAATACCTATTGCTCTCATAATTATGTTACATTGTTATTGGTTAGTACAGGGAAGATTAGCAATGGTTACTGTTAAGCCATCAGTCTACATCAGTCTACAACAGTGAACTAAATTTCACATACCTAGGTGAGACAAACTGGATAGCTCTTGAGTTACAGGGTGAATGTCAGTGGCTCCCCATTGTAGAGGGGAGGCTTAGACTGAAGAAAATGTCCAAAAGTGACCAAACAAACTCCATATTACTGTATCTGTTATTCTTTATTTGTCTCAGAACAAATTCTTGCCAAACAGTTAATTCTTTCAGAGCTATTTCAATTCCACTATAACACAGCTAGACAGATAAATAGACTAATGCACACTTAGTCAAATAGGTCACTACTAAGTGAAACATACTGTCCAGTTTATATACTCTTTTCAACCAATGTTATTTTTAATGTCCTTGTGACTTGTTCTTCTGGTTTCTGGCTGCGTCATGAAAAAGTCCATGGTTATTTCATGCCCTTTTCTGGTCCTCGCTGTATCTGAAGATTTCACAAAAGTCTCTCCATGTCATCTTTCCGTCACTTGACCTGTCTGCATTTTATTTATTTATTTCTGCATCTGAAAGCCTAGAAAGTCAACTTCCTTTTTTTCTATAACAGGATGCATTTACAGTAAAGCCTACAATTATATGTTATTAATATCTAAGCTGAACATGTACAAGAAATAACTGTTCTTGCAAAGCAAGCCATATTATTTTGAAAACTGCTGTCTGGCTTTCACTGTACACACAGTATAATTTCGGGGAAAGCATTTTAATTTACACAATATCTATCAATTCCCACTTTTTTATTTATGACCCATGAAATCTGTAAGACAATTTACAACAAAATATGATCTTTAGTACTTTGAATCCCTTGGTCTGTTGCAACATACGAATCCCTTGCATTCAATGCTATCTCTTTAAAGAGACGGCTGTTACTTAATTAATATTTTTATTAACACAAATCTTATAATGATGATAAGAGCAATTAATGTGGAAATTATAGTACCCCACCAAAGACACATAGCCATTATTACTTATCTATTTTAACTGTTTTATGCTTCCTTAAGCACATTGTCAGTCTTGCAGTTACACACAAGCATTTCAAAATCTTGTCAAGTTAACCCTTGCTTTACAAGGCAAAACCTTGTATTAGAAACAAGCATATTTCTTTTGCATTGCATAATTTCATTATTGCTTTGGGAAAAGAATATTTAAAAAAAGCAATTTACAGGAAAATGTGATCCTCTATACTTAACCTTTCTTCATTGTTAACAACAGTTACTTGTTTGACAGTTTTATAACACATCTCTTCTGTTATATCTGAGATAGCTCCATAAGTTGGATTTGCTATTAACTTTGTAACGTTCTATATTGCCTTAGTGGCACCATACCAGTGAAAATTTCAGTTTCTGAAATAACACCATTTCCTATGTCCAGCTCTTTTAAAATCTTTTCCTATTTTTTTATCATGAACCACCCTCTTTTCCTGGTGATTTTTTTACCATGTCCTCTGGTAATGTGTGAGTAATTTTCATTATTTTAAAGTACAGTTGTGTACACATCATAAATGTAGATGTTCAAGAGTATTCACTGTTGCAGTCATCACTTTTGGGTTATCTGTTTGCAGTAGCCCTCAGTCGGCCTGATTAACAAAGTCTTGGGTCCTGCATCGGTTGCTGTCCCTTCTTCCATGATGTCAGGTCATCAGGGCTATAAAACATGCAGCCGTCACCATTACATCAGTTTTTCTTGCTCCAGATGTCAGGTGCCCAATTAATGAGAAGCAATTAAATCTATAAATATACAAGGTTATAGCTCCAACAAAAAAGCAAATACACCAAAAAGCTTTTGAAGATAGCAAAGGAAAGTAGAGGCATATCCAAAAAAAGAAGGGGGCTGGAGGGAGGGTAACCAGGACTGCAACATTGAATACACTCGAACATCTACATTTTTGGTAAGTGTACACAACTGTACTATGTTCTTTGTGTTTCACTGTTGCAGTCATCACTTTTGGGTAGATTCCGAAAGCTAAGGATGGAAGGAGGAATTTAAATAGAATTAGGACCAGCTAAAAGGCCCTGCAAGACTGCAGTGGCAAAGCCAGCTCTGGATTTAGAGAAAATTGGTAGATGGTAATGCTTGGTGAAAGTATGTACAGAACTCCAGGTAGCAGCTTCTAGGATGTCCCTGGTAGGGACACATCTGAGAAAGGCTGTAGAGGTAGATGCAGCCCTGGTAGAGTGGGGTCTGATCCCCTGTGGGATAGGTTTTTCATGGTGTTTGTAGCAGAAATTAATGCAATGGCCTATCCATTTGGAAATAGTTTGCTTTGAAATAGCCTCCCCCTCTGCCCCTGCAGCAAATTTCCTTTGAGGTTTAGTTCTGTCCAAGTAGAATCTAAGTTGTCTGTGCACATCTAAGGAGTGCAGAATCTGTTCTCCTTTGTTCTATGGATTAGGAAAGAAGGTTGGCAAATGTATGGACTGATTAAGGGCCACACTGGATACCACCTTGTCCATGAAGGAGGGATTGGTCCTGAGGGGCACCCTGTCCACATGAAAGATGATGAAAGGCTCCACTGCCATGAGGGCCTGCAATTCAGATACCCTTCTTGCTGAAGTGATTGCTAAAAAGAAAGCTGTTTTCCAAGAAAGGAATTTTAAGTCTGCAGTGGCAGCTGGCTCGAAAGGAGGAAGGGTGAGCTTTTCCAATACAAATTGAGATCTCAGGTTGGAGTTGGAGATCTCCTGGGTGGTCATAGATTTTTGGCCCCTCTGAGGAACTGCTTAAGTAGTGGATGAGAGAAGAGGGGTGGTTCTGTGTTATAATTATCTGAGATGGCTGAGGCATGAATTTTGATGGAGGAGAAAGACAGGCAGTTATGAAGCATCTCAGTTAAGTATTGTCAAATCTGAAGTAAATTGGGCACTGTTGTGCTCATCCCTTGAGATTGGTTCCAGACATAGAATCTTTTCCATTTTTCAATGTAAGACATTCTGGTACTAGACCTCCTTGCATCTAAAATGATATCCATCACTGGTTTACTGAGAGATGGTAAAGGAGAAATTATGTAATTAGCCAGGCTGCTAGATTCAGTGTTTGAAGTTGAGGGTGCAGAATTTGGTTCTCCTGCTGAGAGAATAGAGTAGGAGTCTGAGGCAGGTGCCATGGGGCCCTCAGTGACATACTGCACAAGAGGGGGTACCAGTGTTGGTGTGGCCAGTCTGGTGCAATCAAAATCGTCCTTGGTTTGCCTTGTTTGATCTTTAATAGTACTTTGGAGAGCAGAGGCAGAGGAGGAAAGGCATAAACTGATAGGTTTTTAAAGCTGAAGTACAGAGCATCCACTTTCCAAGCTTGCTTGTGGGGAGTCCTTGTGCAGAATGTGTCCAACTGATAGTTTTGGGGTGAGGCAAACAGGTCTATATCTGGGCTCCCCCATTTGCTTGTCAACATGTTGAAAATCCTTTGTTCCAGTTTCCACTCATGTGGGT
The DNA here is from genome assembly GCF_019279795.1 of Protopterus annectens. Taxonomy (NCBI): domain Eukaryota; kingdom Metazoa; phylum Chordata; order Ceratodontiformes; family Protopteridae; genus Protopterus; species Protopterus annectens. The sequence continues at coordinate 179,908,888 of NC_056735.1, forward strand.
CCATGAGGTTTCTGCTTAGTTTGTCTGCCAGTATATTTAGTTTTCCTGGCAGGAATTGAGCTTGTAAATGCACTTGATAGCTCAGGGCTGTGTTTCACAATGCCATGGCTAGTCTGCAGAGGGGGTAAGAATGTGTACCCCCCCCTGCTTGTTTATGTACCACATAACAGTGGTGTTGTCCGTCTTTATCATTGATTGTCCTGGAATTATGTTATCCTTGCATTTGACTTGGGTTCCATTTGCCCTGAATGCACTTCCCTGCCAGGTGGGTCCCCCATGCATAGTCTGATGTGTCTGTTGTTAAGGTTTGGGCGGCAGGGGGTAGTGTGAATGGCAGTCCCCTGTTTTGGTGGCAGGCCTCTGCCCACCAAAGGAACTCTAGGCATAGGCAAGGTATGATAGGAATCATTGCTTCTATATCCTGTGAATGTTGACACCATAGGCTTTTGAGATACCATTGCAGTTTCCTCATATGCAGCCTTGCATACGGAATTAGAAGAATGCAGGATTCCATGAACCCCAAGGCTTGCAGTATTTGCCTTGCAGATAACTGGGTTTTTGTAGCCACTTGTTTGAAGTAGGTTGTCAAATGAATCCATTTCTCTGGCGTGAGGAAAGCCATCTGGGAAGTTGTATTCAAGCTTTCTCCCAGGAATATAATTTTGTTGACAGGGTACCAGGTGTGATTTATTTTCATTTATGGTGTGCCCCAGGCAAGTCAGTACCTTTTGAACAAAGGCCAGATGATTCAAAAGTATGCCCTGGATTTCTGCCTGAATTAGACAATCATCTAGATATGGGTATATTTGAATATTTCTTTGCCTGCAGAATGCAGTGACTGAAGCTAGGCACTTTGTGAATACCCTGGGCACAGTAGATAAGTCAAAGGGCAGTGCAGAGAACTGATAGTGCATGTAGCCTGCTTTGAAGCATAGGTATTTTCTGCAAGACTCCCTGATATGGATGTGCAGGTATGCTTCTTTTAAGTCTGGTGTTGCCAACCATGCATCTTTGCCTAGAATAGGAAGAAACTGTTGAAGAGTCAGCATCTTGAATTTTGGAATCACCAGAAAGGTATATAGAGTAGAAAGGTCCAGGATAGGATGCCATGTATTGCCTTTTCTGGGTACCAGGAAAAGTCTTGAATAGAACCCTTGTCCCTTTTCCTCTTCTGGTACCAACTGAATAGCCCCCATGCTTAAGAGAGAAAGTACTTGATTTTGGGCCTCTGCCCACTGATTTGGGGGTAGATCTGGCCACCTTTTGGTGTTGGCAAGGTTTGGAAGTGAAATCTGTATCCTTGGAACACTATATTTAAAACCCATTTGTCCTGGGTAATGAGTTCCCAGTTTTTGGCCTGCAGACCAATCTTTCCACCTAAAGGAGCATTCAGTTGGGAAGTGCTTGGAAGTTTTAAAAGCAAGTCATTGAGACTGTTTTCCATAGGGAAGTCTTACTACTCCCTGATTTCGGTGCGAAACCCCCCCACTGCTTAGTCTTGTGTGTCCCCTGGGACTGAAATCTAGTGTTTCTGCTATGTCTGGGTTTGGCTTGAGAAGAGCTTGAAGAGGCTGGAAAGGACCAATTCTTAGAGGGCCAGTGCCTACTAAATCTAGGAGGCTGAACTTGTAAGAAATCTTTAACAGTTTGCATAGATTTAGCTTTATCTTCCATCTTTTTAAGAACTTCCTCAGCCTTGTTGCCAAACAGGCAGTCCTGATTTAAGGGAGCATCCAACAATTTAGCTTTAACATGATCAGGTAAAGATTGCTCCTTAAGCCAAGCATGCGTTCTGAGCACAGAACCAGTAACAGCAGCCCTGCAAGAGGCCTCTAAAGAATCAAATCCACATTGCAAAGTATGTTTTCCAACCTGTTCAGCAGAATGCATTAAATCCTGTAATTCTTTTTTTTCCATACAGTCAGGAATCAATATTATTTTCTGTTTAAGAAATCCAATAACATGTTGTTGATACTTTAACATATAAAACTGGCAGTTTAAAGCCCTAATGGCCAAAGTTGCAGAAGTGTAAACCTTCTTACCCCATCTATCCAGTGCCCTGGCGTCTCTATCAGAAGGGGTAGGATTTTTAGCAGTAGAAGCCTTAATGCCCTTGGGTCCCTGTGAAATAGTCTCTGGATCTGCAATAGGATTTTTAAAAAGGAACTTGTGTGAATCAGGACCCCTGTAATATCTGTCAGGTTTTCTGGGAGCAGGAGGCAAAGAATCAGGGGCCAAACTAGATTCTGAAAAGGCATCATCAACAATGTCTAGTACAGGAGGTATAGATAAAGGCCTGTGCTAGGGCAGGAGTAAGAAATCCCTAAGCCTCTTTTTTTAATCAGAAAAATCCTGGCTTTCCCAGTGGAAATGGTCCCTTAGAGTATGTAAAGTTTCACTAAAAGAAAAATCCTCTGGAGGGGAAGCAGAGGGAATAGAGTCCTCTGCATCAGAATCCTCATAAGTAGATAAGAGCAAATCCAGATCATCAGAAGAATCAGAAAAATCGGAATCCTGGTCAGAAGATTCATAACAACTTCATTCCTAGGTCTCTTAGAAGGGGGAGGCTGGCTTCCCCTGATTAGAGTTATAAGATCTTCAGCCATTCTTGTCATTTGTTTTTTAAGCATAGAGGCCTGAGCATGCAGCCTGGGCATAGTTTTTTAGGCATGGTTCGAGATTTAGGCCTAAAAGAAGAAGGAGACTTTAGTTTAATATGCAAGTCCATAGGCCTGAATACACCCTCAGAAGCCAGTGCCTGCACAGTGGCTCCAGACCCATCCAAGGTATAGACATCCACAGGTTCCATAGTTGAAGCATCTTGCAGCATACTGGACTCCAAATGGGTCTCAGTAGAGGCCTGCGAATCAGAAGTAGTGGGTATCAGGGGCTGCGAAAGCACCTCACTGAGTATCGGTGAACTGGCGACTGGCTTAGGAGAAGCGTCGTCAGCAGTTTTGGACCTCAGTGGCCTGTCTCTGTCTTTATCCTTGCGATTTTTGGAATCCCAGTAGTCGGATGGCTAACCAACGGCATTTCTGGATAATTAAACTGAGAACTGAAATATTTAGAGGCGAAAATATACAGATGATGGATAGTGCGCTGATTAAATAAAGCACAAAACCGACAGCACGGTACGTCGTGGTCAGGGCCTAGGCAAGGAATACAGTACGAATGAAAATCTTTATGAGGTATTTGCTTTCCACAAGTAATGCAATTATTAACTTTTACTGACATCAGTAAGGAGCAAGAAAATGTTTCTCCAATGGGGTACTTAGCTTTAGTTGAAGATTTTGGTTCTAAAACTCAAAAACGAAAATTTCAGGAATTGGCTGACTGGCACTTGCGAACTGCTTCTGCTTTGGGCACCGCACGGCAAGAAAGACTAATGTAATGGTGTCGGCTGCATGTTTTATACCCCTGACAACCTGACGTCATGGAAGAAGGGACAGCAACCGACGCAGGACCCAAGACTTTGTTAATCAGGCCGACTAAGGGCTACTGCAAGCAGATAACCCAAAAGTGATGACTGCTACAGTGAAACACGAAGAACATCTGCATACTCTATGTAACAGAATTTCTTCTCTTTCATTTCTTCCTTAAAAAGTATTATGTGTTAACTCCCATGCTGTTTTTATCTTATACTCAAATTTTTTTTACATGACCATAGTTTTTTTGAAAACAGAGTATCCCTTTTCCTATTTTTATCAACTGTAAATGTTTTTTTTTATGGCTGATTGTTTTACAACTCTACTTTTATAAGATTTTTTAAACATAAAACCTGCATGTGTAATCTCTACAGGGAATGCATGTGATGGCATTTTTCCCTCCGTAAGGAATGTGGCTAAAAACCCAACAATTTGACTTGTCACATGCCTTTGCAAACAAATTTTGCATGTCCAAAATATATTGAAATCAGGTATCCGATCATGATGTCCCTGTTCTCATGATTTATTATATCTGAGTATCTCTCCCCATTTTTTCTTTGCAACTGTTTTAGATTGCATTGTATTGTTCATAGATTGCTATTATAGAAACAAATTTAAACTTTTGTAAGACTGTTAACAGACTGCTACTGTACTGATACTGTTTGATTGTTATTAACTTACACTGATTGTTATGAACCAGCATGGTGTACTGCTTTTGCTTGGAGTTTTATTAGCTGCAAAATGCTATTTGTCTAAGTTTTAATGACGCTGTACTTTACTACCTATATGTATTACTGTGTATTATCACCCAGATGGCAGTTACACCAGTTTGACTAATGATGTTTTTGCTGCACTAGTTTGTTTATAAGATTATTTGCTGTTATATTTTATGTAATACATTCTTTTGAAAATATGACATTATGGTCACTGTTTTTTACCAATATTGATCCTGTTTGCTGTATGCATAAGCTGCCTTTGGGGACATACTGTACTTTTAATGTGGGGGGGGGGTTGACCATCTCTTGTTACTATAGAAACTTTTGTCATTTAGGATTTGTCATAGGTACTGCCAAATGTTACTCCATTTCCAGACGTAGATGTGGACTTACATACCCAACATTTAAGTGCATTGTTTAGTGTTGCATATACCATTTGCACTACTGTAAATATATTTAATGTATTTGCATTAACTTTAACTTTACACTGTATCTGTATTAACTTTACTTTGAATCTGTATGGCTGTAGGTTATGTCTGTGTTTATTCTGAATCTGTCCTGGCTTATTAAACCAGTAAAATATGTTTTTTGTCTTTTACTGTCCCCTTTGTTTAATTAATTAACATTGAGTTTTGTATACTAACATTGTCTTCCATTGCTTTAAAAGATCCCTGTACTTTGCTGCCAACTGATAACCTGTGTTTTGTCAATTTATTGCTTTAATGTCTGTTGCCTGCCATGATCTGGTATTTCATAGAGTATACTTTATTTTTTATGTATCCCTCTGTTTTGTTTGTTCCTGTGACTGATTGTCCCTTAATGTATTAATGTATTGCTTTAATGCCTATTTGTTTTTCCATAATCTGGTATTTCATAGGGCATACCTTATTTTTATGTATCCCTCTGTTTTGTTTGTTCCTGTGACTGATTGCCCCTTAATGTATTAATTTATTGCTTTAATGCCTATTTGTTTTTCCATAATCTGGTATTTCATAGGGCATACCTTATTTTTTATGTATCCCTCTGTTTGTTCCTGTGACTGATTGTTCCTTAATGTATTTTTTTTATCTTGATTTCTTTACCTATTTTTGGATTTTGAGGAAGCATCGTTTGTAATATGGACAATTCTGTTTAATGTGGCCTATTTTCTTACAAGTAAAACATATTACCTGTTTTTCTGAACTTTGTTGTGTATCTGTCTGTAATAGGGTTGCCACCTTTTCAAATGCCCTAAGTGGGACATTTTTGGTTTAAACGTCAGATTTTGCAGGCTGAAACATACCCACGGCCAGTGCAAAGGACAGAACTTCACTTTTTTGCCTAAATAAAAGTTTATTCTTATAGCATTTTAGTTGCTTATTCTGTTTCTTATAACATTTAGGTGTTTGCAGATACACAACTGTTTTATGCAACTATTACATAAAATATATTAAGTAATTTTGTCCTGAAATCTCAGGACATTTGCCATTTTTACAATTTTTTGGCAGGACACAACTGACCAAAGAGGGACTGTCCCTCGCAAAGTGGGACAGGTGGTAACCCTAGTCTGTAACCCCAGTGGAGCAGAAGCTGCTCGTGTTCCCCCTGTGTTTGTTTTTCATCAGACCATGTATTACATCCCCTTCCTTTCACCACGTAGTGTACAAACTGTTTTTGTACTTTTCCTATGTGCATCTGCAATACTGAGTACTTTTTCATCAGACCATGTATTACATCCCCTTCCTTTCACTACATAGTGTACAAACTGTTTTTGTACATTTAATATGTGCATCTGCAATACTGCATACTTTTTTTTAAACTGTCTAGCACTCTGGCTTAATCTCTGAGCCTGTATCTGTCTGTCAGGCAGAAACTGATTTTAAAGCTGCATATGCATTTTGCAGAATGTCATTAGCTGTTTGACGGAACTGCTTTAACATAACATCTTGCCTGACCAAAACATTATTTTGTTTCTTCTGTCATGCTATTTAGACTGTCTGTAAAACAATTATGTGATTCTAGACACTCACCTGTTTTAGCTTCTTGCTTTGCTTTGCCATTTGCCAAAGCATTTACTGTAGCCTTTCCTCTATATTTTTTTATGTGCTTTGATTTTGACAATACTAAACTTTCCCTGTAAATCATTTTGGGAATCAAAGCCTATAACTCCCGTAGTACTGGAGCATATTGTAGGGGTTTGCCAACACTGTCGATGAATCCCCTTCTGACCCAAACTGGAATGTGTAAATGCAAAAAAAATTTTAAATAAAGCATTATTTGAAATAGACCACACAGTGTATGTCAACCATTGTTTTAAATGCCAACATACTGAAACAAAATTATTATTTTTTTTTTGTCTTGCCACTGAGGCAGAGACTGTAATAAACAAGACTATTGAGATATATCAGCAGGAGAAATAACTGTCATTTCTGCTGAACCCTGCCCAATGTAAACCTCGCTGGGCTTCTTCTAACTGTCTTGTCATATTAACTTCTGTAGTTTGTGCCCGTAGTAAATGTATAGAGATGGGCCCTTTAGGGGGTGGGGGGTGTAAAGTTAGCACTGAACCTATCTGCTAAGATGTTGGCAATATCAGCTGGTTCTTTATATTTAGTGCCATTGTGCTGTAACTCAGAGCAGATCTGAGTGTTGCCATTAAGATTCTTGACATAGCTATAGAATGCCTTGTGGTTGTCTTTAGAATCAGTGGCGATTTTGTTTTCATAACTAGCTTTGGAGGATTTTATGAGGGATCTCAGCTTCTTACTGAGGCTGACCAGGGAGTTCTTCCAGTCATGGGATTTTACTCTTTTTTGCAACAGTTTCTTTCTTCTGTTGTAGAATTTGTTTATGGCAGGGGACCACCAGATTGACTTCCTTTTGTTTTTGGAGGATAGCATCTTGGTTCTGTTAGGGATAGCACGATCTATGCACTCGTGTAAGTGCTTTTAAAGTGCATTTGTGTAGGATTCAGCAGTCATACCTCTATTGTCCGTCTGCATGGGTGTCGTGAAGTTTGCCACTTCTATCTTAAGCAGCGTGAAGCTGGCTTTGGAGAAATTTTTTACAGTGGTTTCCCTAATGGGGAGGGGATGTGGATGTCTAGGCTGATTAGCTTGTGGTCAGATCTGACCAATGAGGAATTGACCTCTGGTGTGGAACACCGGTAGCCCATGTTGGTAATGACCAGGTCTAAGATATTGCTGCCCTGGTGGGGGTGTGGATAAGTTGATCCAAGGCATTGGAATTTATGAATTCCAGAAAATGTTGAGCAAAAGAGTTTGTACATGAGTTGTTTTCCCAGTTAATGGTGGGGTAGTTGAAATCTCCCATTATTAAGGTGTTGGGTTGCACCCTAATAATTTCTAGTGTTTCAAGAAATGAAGAGTGGGAATCCTGGGGCATGTTGGGGGATCTGTAGCAAGTTACAATTTGGATTGCGGTCTTTCCCATAGTTAGTTGCACTTGGATAATCATGGATGCATTATGCTGAGCAACTAGCCTTTAGGTATGGATATCCTTAATGAATATGGACATGCCTGCAATATGGACATGCCTCCACCTTTAGTGTTTCGGTCCAGGTTAGGTGGCCGGAAGGTGTGGTATGAATTATAGCCTGGTAATGCAGGGGTGCTCTCTGGAGACTTGATCCAGGTCTCTGTCACTGCACAGATGTCGATGTTCTCCATTTTAAGGAGTGCCTTGAGTGAATGCATTTTGAGGTTTAGACTTTTAGCACTGAGTAGCATTACCCTTAGATGTTGCTTGCTTGTACCTGTTACAGTGGTGAATTTGTCATTTGAACCTTGCCTAAAAAAGGCACTATAGCGGTGGCAAGATCCTTAGCCAGTATCCGGAATCCCAAGGGCGACAGATGCAAGCCATCTCTGGCAAAGCATTGTGGTCTGTCGATCATGTCATCCCAGGCAGACAGATACTGGATCCCCTTAGAATGACACCAGAAGCTTAGCCAATTACTGAATTCAATCATTTTGTTCTTGTACTGTGGTATCATTCTGGGTGATGGCAGGATGCTACTCAAGGCTAGGATTGTACCTGCCTGGGCTACAAGATCAGAGAGCTCCTCCATGTCTCTTTTCATGTAGTCCAGGGAGGTACGTCTCAGCTCATTCATACCAACATGGACAATGACAGAGTCATATTTGTACTTGTTGTGGAGTGATCTGAGTGCGTGCATTATGGGGCTGATCCTGGCACCCGACAGGCAGCTGACAGTAACTTCCTCCTTGTTTAGCCTGGTGAGTGGAACATCAGTGTGCCTGACTATATAGTCACCTATGACTAGAGTGTTGGGTATGTTGTTATGCCTTATGGGCTGTGGTTGAGTAGCACACTGGGTTTGTGGGCTATTTATCATTTGGGTTGTGTTGGGGGTGGTGTTTGCATGCGTTTCTGCTTTGGAGGTCTCTGTTGCTTGAGCAGATTTTTATTGAGAGCCTCCATGAATGTAGGAGTGTGTTTTGTGTTGCTATGTGTGTGTTTTGGTGGTGGACGTTTTGAGGGTCTATGTGATGAGTATGTTGTGGTGCAAGTGTTTACTTTCTCCTCTTGACTATCTAGTCCAGTCTTGGATGAAGAGAGCTTTGCTTTCAGTTTGGCTGTATAGGTGCATCTCTCACAGGTTGTAGTGTTGGGTGGTAGGAGGCGAGGGTTGTCTGTGTACATGAGGCAATTGCTGCATTGCCCCAAGATGCCCAGATTCATCAGGTAGACAGGAGAAAACACCTGGAGCTGACCCTTAGACATGCCTGGATAGGTGCTTATTTATTAAGTACTAAAAACTGTTTTCCTCTGGACAAGTGAGGAAAGTTGAGTGCTGTAGTAATTTGTAGCTTATTTAGTGCTTACAATGAGTTCTGAACAAGTGTTGTGCTCAAAGAAACATATTTGAGTGCTAAAACTAAAAAAACTGGCTAGTTCTAAGGGAAAATTTGAAGAGCACACTTTATGGTGCCGGGAATAGTTTAACCCTAGTTAAGCGGCGATGCATAAAGTGTTTTTTTTTTTGTTTGTTTTTATATAACAGTAGCAAATGAGCAAACTGATTTAAACAAATTAACCATTTAAAAAGCTAAAAACTAAGCCCCGTTCCAGCAGTCTTCGATCAGACAAGTTCTAACTGCACACTCCTGCCACTAGGGTGCAGGGGAACCTTCTCCAAAAAAAAGATGGTCTAGTTTAGTGCTCGAGTTATACAAACAAAGCTAGATTCAGCAGGTCTGAATTTAGTCTATGCTACAGCAAACAAGGCATACCAATTTCAGAAAAAACAGTTCAAATAAGCAGGCACAATAAGCCTTTAATAAGAAACTCCCAGCTCAGAATGGCAGAATCTACCCTCTGCTCCCACAAGAGTGCAGACCACACGTTCTTAATGTAAAATAACTGACCCAAAGCCCAAGTTCTTAAACCAGAACTAATACACTTTTAGAATACATCAGCATAAAAAATCAGAAAATCAGAAGTAAAATAAATGCAAAAAATTCCAGTCATCCAGTTACTCAAACCCCACCAGACTTCTACATAATTTGTCTGAATTTCACCCCTTCCCACTAATACATGCCCACTCTAACCCAGCCCATAACCCTAATGATGTACCTTACCTTAAAAAAAACCCTTTCTGTAACACTACCACAACACAAAGCAAATCAGAGACATATTAACACACACACACACACACACACACACACACACACACTCACACACACACACACACACACACACACACACACACACACACACTGCACTAAACCTATCCCCTTACTTAACTCTTTCTCTAGCCTTAACCTGCTTACACTCGCTGAAACATATCCATCCCAATGTCGAAACCTTCTGAATATACAAATATCCGAAAGCTTTCCAAACCCACACTTACTTTACCTGCATGCATTCGATTTTCAATTCAGATGAAACATTCAAATTTCAATAAAAATACACTAAACAACATTTCACATATCATTCACTCTGTCAACTAGCAGCCAGTTTGATAGAGCTAATGGCACTCATGCATCTATATCTATCTATCTGTCTATATCATAGGATCATAGGAGGTTACTAGACTATTGGCCTTGAGGCCCTTATAAGCCTAACCAAGAGTTTAGCCCATATTTAGACAAATCAGCACCCGATGTCCCTGTCCAGCAGGGACACAGGTGGAATCCCAGGGATATACTTTCTGTTTCCCACCCATGTTTAAGGCCTTGGATTCTTCTGGTGAGGAACCTCTGTGGTCGCTCCAGCTGCTGCATGTGCTTTGCAAGGTACATGCCAAAAGGGACATTGTACTCAATAATGGGCCTTATTAGGGAAGAATACATGGATATTATGACCTCCTTGTCCCTGGATGAGATACCCTTACTTATCAGGTGGGCCATGTAGAAGGCTTTCGATACAATGGAAGCAACATGGTGGTCAAAAGTCAGATTGCTATCAACCTGGATGCGCAAATCCCTCACGAATGATTGCGTGCTTAGGACATTAATAATGTGATAATTTGTAGGGATGTCACTCGCCCCAAAGGGGATGATTATGCATTTTTTTGTATATATATGTCTATATGCATCTTATGTGTACAACTGAACTGCCCTAATGTAAAACACTAACAAAATAAGTTTAGTCATACACAATAGAAAAAAAAAAAAAAAAAAAACAACATAATAATATTGAGAGAGGAAAACTATTTCCTGTCTTGATTTTTAAACTAACCCCCCCCCCCCCTTAACACTAGCCTCCAATTTGTCTAAATAGTAGTAGTATTATGGGAATGTTTTAATGATGTTTAGGTGTATGGTTAGGGTTAGGTTTAGGGGAAGGGGCAGCATTAGGGTTAGGATTAACACCCATTACTAAAGTGATGCATTAAATTCCAGTAACACTGCCACTACACAAGACGCACTCAAGTACACATGCATTCTCAAACTCACACAAACAACACTACATCTATCTCCTAACCTAACCCTAACCCTAAAATACACAAACTCACACACAAACATACAACACTCATCCCCATCCCTAACCCTAAGTCATATACACACACGCACACACATATGCTCTCAGTAACCCAACCCCACTTACCTGTATTGATGTTCCATACCATCGTTATATACATCATTTGGCCATCTGTACCATCGGTATGAAATCACACCCCTGCATTTGTCGAACTAACGTACGTTCAGTCAAACACAGGGGAACCAAATATGTATGTATATATAGATAGATATGTGTATATATATATATATATATATATATATATATATATATATATATATATATATATGTATGTATATATATATATATATATATATATATATGTGTATTTATATGAAATGTTGACCCTGTGTAGGGACCCATATATATATATATATATATATATATATATATATATATATATATATATATATATATATACACACATATATATATACATATGCACACACATGCACACACACACACGCGCGCGTGCGCGTATGTGTGTGGGTGTTTATATGTGTGTGGGTGTGTGCTGTTTATCATTAGTGCTTCTTCTATTTCCACTATTTCTGTGAACATAAGTAACATCTCCTAAATATTTTCCCTTTTACCATACCATACATTTATGGCTGTGCTATATTCCCTATCATTTAACACAAACTAAATTTCATTATTTCAGTCAACACTTTCTAAGCTTTATTAAGCATTGCTAATGGCCTCCAAATGTAATATCTTCTTTTTTCCTTTCACTTCCTTATAAAGTTTACTTCAGTATCATACATTCTCTCCCTCTCTCCCTACACACCCACTATTCTTGTAACATGCCGCTAAAATGACCCAACTCTTTCTCCTTATTTTTATAATACCTTTTTTCTGTCCATTTACCCTTAATGTCTCATCGAGTTTCACCTTCCCAGATATTCCTTTTAACCATCCTACTATGATATCTATTTCAGAATTCCAACATGATATTTTCATAGCTGTTTAGTCCTCCCCTGCTGATCCCCCATTTCATATAATTATTTCCCCACATTACATAACTCTCTATTTCTCAATTTTTCTTATTTCATTCTATACTCCATGATTCAAACATTCCATACTGATTTATTCTTTTTGAATATTTTTTCTGGTAATGGACTGCCCTCCTAACTTCTTCCCTTTATTAGAAGAGTATAGTTTCTTAACTAACCACTGACCAGCTTTTTATTTTCTTTATATAGCTTTATTTCTAGTTTGTAATACTTCAAACTATCCTGTTCTAAATGCAAATGCAGCCTATTAACACATTCCTTGCATTGTCTCTCTTACTGCTTTTTGTCAGCATGGCCTCAAATATCTGTATTCATCCTTAAACTTAAGTTTCCCACAACCTTCCAGAGTTTTCATAACATAGATGAATATGTAAATGATCTTTCCAAAACCTGTCAAAGTAATCTTTTACCCCTTTAATCATTATAAATTCCTCATCTATTATTAACTCTTTTCCATGTGCATTTTAACTTTTCCTCTTCCAACAGACATAATTAGCAATCATCATCTTCTTTCGGCTGTTCCCATTAGGGGTCGCCACAGCAGATCACCTGTTTCCATTTCTTCCTGTCCTATGCATCTTGCGCTGTCACACCAACCACTTGCATGTCCTCTCTCACCACATCCATAAACCTTATCTTAGGCCTTCCTCTTTTCCTGTTACCTGGTAGCTTCATCCTTAGCATCTTTTTCCCAATATACTCAGCATCCCTCTTCAGCACATGTCCAAACCAATGTAATCGTGCCTCTCTGGCTTTGTCTCCAAACCTTCCAACCTAAGCTGACTCTCTAATATACTTATTCCTAATCCTGTCCACCCTCAGCAATCGATAATCAATAAATCCCAACATTTTGCACCATAAAAAGCAAATCCTTACTACATAAAATGTATTTTTGACAATAAATTTCCTCTCCTATATGTTCCCTCATTTTGTCAATCTGAAGATCTGTCCATTTAACTACTAAGATATTTCTAAATTCATTTACCTTCCATCCTTTTCTGCATTCTAAAAGCAGTTCAAATCTCCTCCACAAATCTATTCATTGTCACATATTTTTTGTAACACAAAAAATAAATCCTGTCTAAACTTTTCTGGATCTGATGCACATGAATTACATAGTCCAACATACTACCTATGGTTTGTTTTCTTAATCAGTGCGAAACAGCATATCTCCTAGACCAATTTTTAATAGTGTTCACATTAACACTTAATAATACCTGGCTTTTAACCTTTTAACATTCAGTCTACAGGATGTTTGCGCTTTCTATTTTCTCTTCCCCCATGGGCTGTTTAGCCATTTTTCTTCAGCTTCCATTTATGAACCACCCTCTTCATCTATCTGTAACCTCAAATACCTGTTTTCTATCTCCATTTCAGATAACCAGCTCTCTTTTTTCCTGTATACTTTCACTGTATCATTTGAAACATTTGCAACAGTCAGATTTTCATGCTGTATATCAGTTACATTTTTATTAACAGTGACATTTGTATTTCCATTAACATTTTCCAGTTTTCTATTGCTGTTTCTACTTTTTTCCTTTCTCCTCCTCCAGCTCACAGGTAGACACTATATGGTAATCCATTTCTCGTTCATGCAATGGACATTAAATCCAAAAATGTCATGTCTTTTCACTTTTCCTATATATTGGCTCACAGTTATTCTTTTAATGCCGCCTTTCTTCACAAAATTTACATCTTTTGTCACAGTCTTTAATTAAGGTAACTGATAAAGAAAGGTATAGCATCTAGGTCCAAGGAAGTCATTGCTCCACTCTATTCTGCATTCATCATCAGACCTATCATTGAGTACAATGCCCCATTTGGTATGTACCTAACCAGGCTTATTCAACAATTGGACCGTCCACAGACGTTCTTCACTAAAAGAATACACAGCATAAGTAACATGTCCAATGCAGACCACCTCAAGGCCCTATCCCTGTATTCTGTCTCCCAGAGGCTATTGAAAGGAAAACTATGCCTGTCATGCAAGACACTATCACCCTGATGGACCTCCTGAACATCCACAAAACAAACAGCACCAGAATTATTTGTTCTAAAGACATAAACTTACCTGTGATATAACTAGGTCTTGCTGGAGAGACAGGTATGTATCCCAGAGACTACCCCTTCTCTGGAACAGGCTCACCATCCATGTAAAGCAGAGTTTGTCCCTAACTCAATTCAAGTATAAAATGGAGAATTGGATGTGGAATAGGAAATTCATCCCTGGTTTGGCACCTATGTCTCTAATGGACCGGGCTGCCCGTAAATAGCTCATCTTCCAAGCCCCTGCTTGTAAATCGTTCATTTCCCAGGCCAGTGCATACACTTATCAGGGGTACCAGAACTTCTCAGAGATTTGGGATGTAAAGCTAGGCTTAAAAAGACCCTTGTGGTCATTAGCCTAGTAAACAACTATGACCCTGTGAATCTAAGTAACAGCCCTTCACTGATCTTGGTAATATAGAATGCTTTTAAACCGCAGATCAACAATCGTTTTGGAAAAATACTATTCCCACTCCTATTCTCAAATCCAACCAAACTAATCACCTGTCCAGAAAACATCTTCATCTCTCATATCTTCCATTTAATAAATTCTTTCACAATGTTCAGACAACACATTTAATAACTTTCACAATGTTCAGACAACACATTTAATAAATTCTTTCACAATGTTCAGACAACACAGTTTTAATAACACCCTCTGTGCTAGTGCTCCTCCTAAACTGAGGCATATCTTTTCTTTTAACAGATACACAAAATGTCTGCACCATGTAACTAGACCAGGGTGCCCTCTTAGAATGTTCATTGAAAAGTCTCTGCCATGACACACACAAAGAGCTACTTCATTCTTTGGTTGAATCTAAAAAAAAAATACCTTTTGCTAAATTAAGACTCTGACGAGTTGGTACACCAAATGGCTTCAGTAGCTGTGATGTACAATTAAAGCTTAACAGATACATTTGTTGATTCACAAATGCTGCTTACCTGGACCCTACTTATTCTCCTCTGATCTTTACTGTCATTTTCAGTATTGATTGTCCCTTTCCAACAGCTTTAATCTGCCATCCAACATTTCTGGCTCTCACTATTATATCTTTGATGACTGGAGGTCTCTTCCAAGCTCTCACACTGGACATCTTCCATCATTACACCTTTCTCAGAACCGTCATTGAACTAGGAAGAGAAAGTCCACAAAAAGTAATATTATTTTTAAATTCGTTTCACAAATCAAATAGCATTGTTTATAATAAAAGCTATGATTTTATAAGCAATATTTTGCAGTAAGAACATAACATTTCTCATTTTTCTGACACTTTTCAATGCCCATCCTTTTTGCTGCATCCAATGTTTTCATTTTTTCCAAGAAAATCTTCACTTTCTCATTTCTTATTATGCAAAATTTGCCCACATCTTTCTGACCATAATTATAGACAGCTAATGATTGTCTTACATCCATTTTACTCATTACATAAATATTCTTAATATCCATACTGTGCCATGTGCTAATAGATGAATCCCTGACAAATAACTCTTTCACATTGCCCCAGAAGCCTTTAATTTTTTACAAGTCAAATATGTGTGTTTCTTTGTTTATTCTACTTCACAATCTTCAGCCTTTTATAACAATTCTTGTCTCAGTTTCATTTCCTCCTTCAATGATAGTTCAGCTGTATGCAATCTTCACTGGAAGTCTGATTATTCATTGAATTCTGGGCATCTGTTAGTATATCTAGCTATCTATATCTATATATATATATCTATATATCTATATCTATCTATATATATATATATATATATATATATATATATATATATATATATGTACACATATATGTGAAGAGATTGCTATAGCTATAGATATATTAATAAATAAATATTTATGCATGCACACATGCACACACACACACACACACACACACACACACACACACACACACACACACACACACAAGCACGCATGCACACAATTTTTTCTTCTTTCCCACATCATGAGTATGCATCAACATAAACTAATTAAAGTTTCTGTCACTTCTTGGCAATAACTTACTCTGCCTTTATTTAACTACTTATTTTCTTTCCATATTCATTGCATAGGCTCTGTCTCAAATCTACTTTTTACTAGTCATCACATTTTCACACACTTACACTGTAATGACAAAATCAATCCTGAATATATTCCTTGTTTTATTTTATTTTATTTTTTCTTAACACGTAATTCCATATTTAATAAAACAAACAAAAGATCACAGAATTTATTGTTTTTAACCTTCCTGTCTTATAATCATTATGCACAATCCTCTTCATATTCAATTCAGTTTGCCATACAAAAAATAGAAAATTGTACATGTCCACCCAGCTATTAAATAACCACAATATTCAACAAATACACTTTTGTATAAATTACACTAAATGCATTCTTTCATGTTTACTATTGACCTGGTGTAAAGGAACTGAAAACACCTATCTGTGTTTGCATATCTGGCAGGAGATTTGTGCATATTCTTAGATTAACTTGTATGCCAGCATGCCTGATTGTGAAAATGTAAATGTTTTTTAAAATGTTGAGTATTTGCCTGTTTAAACAAAATGCTTAAAGAATCTGTCACTGCTTTGATACATTTCTAACTGTGCATGTTTGAGAAGTTGTTGTTGTGTCTTTCGGCTTTTCCCAGTTAGGGGTCGCCACAGCGGAACTCCGGTCCGCTAATGATTGGCAGTAGATTTTTACATGCCAAGTTGCCGGCCCTGACGCACAACCTTCAACGAAGGTACGCCCATTCACGCATGTCTCCACACAGAAGATGCTCTAGCTGAGAATCAAACAGGACAACGTCTTACTATGAGGACATTATAAAGTAAAAATTGTGGAGAATCAGCTGAACAATAAGTTATGTCATTGGACTGTTCCTTGTTGCTAGGAGATGATTTAAACAGCCAATTGACAGAAAAAGAATCATTTTATAGCTGACTGTTACATTTTGAAATCAGACAGTTGAGACTGCTGAAGACTGCTGATACAACAATTTGTCAAGTACTGAGCAGTCAGTAGACACCAAGAAAAGAGAACTCACCAAAAAAACTGTAACAGTATTTCTTTAGTTAGAGCAATAAATTTAGTTATTAAGATAGAACTTTTTCTTGAGTAATGGATTAATATCCTGCAGTTTGATTTACACTTCTGGTGACTGAGTTGTAATGTTTATTGAGAGTTACTGATTTTCAATTTTGTAATTAGTTTTACTTATTATTTTTCATCATTTTACATTGTGGCTGGAAATCAGTGTTTTTCTTTAGATATTAGAGCATGCTTCTACCTGTTTGATACTCCCCAGGTCACCCCGAGGCCTGGCTATTCTGATCATAGCTATCATTTATTTTGATAATTAATTTTCATAATTGTACACCCCTTTTGAAGGGTGTGAAGACCCTCTGATCAGTGTCAGTGTTTCTGCATTTATGTTGGGAAAGAGACACAGCTGGAAATCTGCATCAGGCGTTTTCAGAAGAGTTTGGATATGTGAAATTTTGAGTGTGAGTGTATCAGAGGTTTTAAACTAGGACACTTTGCTCTGAAGTATGCAATAAGAAAAATACAGTTCAGTGGACAGAAGTGTATAGTCCAGTCCCAGAGAAAATAGACTGTTCCTTTTGTGCTCTTATGGGAAATTGTGAAAATATTATTTCTGTTTAAGTGACAGTCTCATTTTGGAGTCAGTAGTAAGGATTAAAGCTCCTTAGTTACTGAACCAGGATAATAAAGGACACCATTTAATTGTAGGTAGTCTGGTGGGATATAGCTAGACATTGCACCTGGCATTTTCTATTTTCTACACTTACATAATATATTCATATTAGTTTTGCTATATACTCAAAACCTTTAGTTTTTTCTTGATTTAACTGCAGATCTGCTTTTTCAACTCTTCCTACATAACTATAATCAATTCATTCAGCCCCATAATGGCCTTAGTCATTAAAATAGTGATGTCTAAATAAAAATATAACTTGGAGAGAAACCTCTTGTGCTGTTTCAAAAGCCTCTCCTCCCCTTACTTTTACTTGAACCATTACACCATTAAATATTTAATTTTCTTTATCTCCTTTTACTGTATCATCCACAACATCCCTTATTGTTACCAACAGTTCTCTCTCCTCTTTTCTTTTTAAGCCACAGATTTCCTTCTGCAATATTCGCATCATCACCTTACACAACTTTAGTTGTAAATTATTCATCAAAATGTGTAGTTATTTCGACATAAAATTGTCGACATTCAATTCCCCATCTCCTATCCCTCACTTTTTCTATATGAATTTTACCACAATTTTCAACCATTCAACTTTTCATGATGGTTCAGTATATCACTCGTTCATTGCCATTGGAATCGCCACTTTGTGTTTATTAATAAATAATTCATTCCCAGATGCTCAGTCTCTTTCTAAGTACTCCCAGCCCCAGTTCTAATTCTAATAATGATATGTTGCTATCAGTCAAATCACTTTCCTCATCTAATAACGTTTGAAGTTTTCAGTGACTTATTTCTAGTTCACCGCCTGTTAACTTCTCATGCATTTTCTGTGTTTATCTGATATCTCTATAATGCCACATTGTGCCTTGCGTATATTCCTCTATTTGTCTTTTAGATGATCTACTTTCACTTACTTCTTTTTTTAAATTTCATACCAAGTAATGGGTTTAATTCTTGTCTCCCTTTTGTCTTACATTTATGTTTCCAGAAAATGTTTTGTTTTATTTTTTTCTGCATTTCTTCTTTGAATTTTTATCTGTATATCATTCCCTTCCTGAATATCCATACGTCTGATATTATTCAAAATACAAACTGCATTCCTATACTCTTTCTTTTCTTTACTCTAGACATTATTTTTCATTACATATATAGTGTAGTATAATTGATTTTTCAGTTGTACCACTACTGACTCCAATATTTATGACACTCTCCCATATTTAAGTGTCTTCCAAATTTATTCTAGTTCGTGCTAAAAATATCCTGCTCAACTGTTTTCCCATTCAGTCACTGCATGAATTGTATTGTTCAAGCTTTCTTCAAGTTCGCACCATATTGCCATGTTATTTGTAAATAAACCAATACATTCTGTGACAGTTTCCTCTTAGGTCACTGGTATATAATCAGTTTCTGTTTATTTATTAATTTCTTCTCTAAATGCAATTCTACCATCCTATTGATAATCTATTCTTTCACACCCGGATTTTTTTTCTTATTATTCCTTAAATCTATATTAAACTCCCCAGCAATATAACACTTATTTAATCTCTCTAATTATTTCCTTCAACTAGATGGTGCAGCTGGATCATACCTCCCCCCCCCAACGCACACACAGTGTGTAAAATACCGTCCTTTTATTCACTATATTACTTATTACACACCTCTCTGGCCATACTGTGATTGTATCTATTAATGTATTACTTTTCGCATTGTAAAGTTAAACTATACTACTTTGTACTTTGTTACTGCCTCTCTTTTCTTAAACTGTATTGACATGTTCAGACAAATGTCAACTAACCCTGAAATATCAAAATCAAGTCCTTCAATATGTATTACTATGAATACTCATGTCACACTTATACCTGTATGCATCTCACTGTCAAACAGCAGATCAGATTTTACACTTTTATATTTTTCTTTAACTCTTTCTATAGTAAATAATTGCAATTCTTCTTTACTTACATGTATTATATACCTTTGTCCCACCTTCTATACTCACTGACATTCGACGTTTATTTTCTGTTGCAGATGTAATAACTTAACATCCATCCCTTTCTACTTCTCCATTTACTCCTCTATAAACAATAGATGAGGTCTGACTGCAGCTTCTTTTGGAGTAATCAGAAATGTTTGGGAGACATGGAACTTTATATGATTTATTTTGCTGTTTTCCTATGCTGTGAAAGGTTGCAGCTGTGCTCTGAACACCTGCTGCTGTAAGCAAAGAATTATTTCCTCAGATGAATATAGTATTGACTTCTTCCCTATTAATGTTGGGTTAAATAATTAAATATGATTTAATTTCACATCCTTTAAATGTGAATCTATCAGGCAGGGCTTTCAGTGTGATAATATTATATTGCTTTTAGTACCTCTTCTACGTTGAAGCAGATTTGTCTAATTTATTCAGTGAGCTTTTTTTTTGTCATGGCCCAAGCCACAAAACCAAGAGCAAATACAATGTATATGTCCATGCATAATAGTATAGTAGCAGTAAGTGTCTTTAAGGATGGTAACTTTGAAATAGGCAGGCACATAAAAGTTAATGAGGGACGACTGTAAGCAAGTCTATTTAAGACCCAGTGCCATGAGACTAGCTAGACTCATGACAACTGGTTATGAAGAGGATCCTATGGGGAATCAGGAGAGAGTTTCATATTTTAGAAGGAAAAATGAAGGCAATCTGGAAGGTGTCCCTGTGAGAGAGAGGAGCTGAATCCCTTTCGAAAAGTCATTTGGGTTTATCCCTGCTTGTAAGGAAGTACAAGGAAAAGACATTTGGGTGGAAGTGTAAGCAGAAGATATACTAATTCATCTCTGCCTGTACAGAAGATTAAAGAGTATTGTCAACGTTTTGTGGTCTGTTTAACTGTAATGTTCTCAAAGCTGCCTACTCTGACTGATATTCCCCATTGAAATCAATTTGCACATTGTGAAATTAGTAGCTGGCTTGGTGTAGATACTAAAAAAGTGTGTATCCTAACTGTATAAACAAGAAACTGACTGAGGCTGTGATAAATTTAATTAAGACTTATTGACTTCCATTACAGTACTCCAGGAAGTGTACAGTGGCAAACCAGCACTTGCTCAGGTTTCAGAAAAGAATTGATCAACACTTGATCAGTCTACAGGAGAGATGTTCTTCCATAGATCAATACTGACTGAATCTCCAGCAACAGCACATCTGTGTCCTGGTAAAACAGCTATCTGCCTCATGAGAACTCAGACAAAAGGATGATGTGGAGGCACACCGAGTTAGTTTTGATAGTTGTCCAACTAGGAAGAACTGAACCCAGACAGAACAACTAGAATTTCATCATCTCACGAAACAGGAGAGGCACCAAAACTTGAATATTGATGGAATATACTAGTGCATTTGATTACCAGAAACTAAAAAAAAAGGTATTTTAGTGAGGACAGGGGCTTCCCCTGAAGTGTAGTCTGTGACATTTCAGAAACAGGCACATTAAATGTCCAGTAATACGTTTTCATCCCTGTATGCTTTTTAACCTGTAACCAAGAAAAAACTATCATTTGAAGCAATTTATTTTAAATACGTTACAAAAGGACATATAAGCTACTACCACACAGTTGGTAATAAAAATATGCCCATAAAATTTGATAATACTAGTCACAACACTGTTAGTACTAGTCGGTAGTCTGTTAGACAAAAGGAACCTGAAAGTGCTCCCATGGAATAAGTTAATGCTCAATTGTTATCTTCTGGAAGTTTCAGTTCTGCATTTTTTCAGTGTACTAGCACCAAATATTTGAAATGAGCTATTGTAATATGAAGGAAACAGTTAACTAGGATTATTGGATTCAGGAAATATGATTGCACTGGTTAAATTACAATTCATTTGCTAGCATAAAACAACTAATAGTTAGGAAAATTAAGTAATATGTGTACATGGAAATAAGAAGGGATACTCTTAACACAAGAAGAAATTTAGATGATTTGGAGTAAAATTTTACTTCTTATAGCTCCAGTGCCCGAGTTGTTTCAAGATGCAATAAATGTAAACAACTCGCCTAGCTTAAGGGACTATGGAAGTTATGGGAGGGGAAGGTTCTTCTAGATATATTGCTAGAAGTACCTTGCCCAGTTAAGAAAAAATACAGGGATAGAAGACACATAAAAAATCTTGCTCTGGGTGGAATGGATAAATATAATAGTGAATCATTACAAAAGGTTCCTGTTAAAATATTAAAGGACGTCAATGTGCATTTTACCAAAAGGCATCAACAGAGTGATAAAAGAAGTGAGTATGAAGACTAACAGAGAAGAGCTCTTACTTAACAACACACCAAGAAAAATAGGAATAGAAATGGAGGAAGGGACAGAAGAGACCCATCTTGAAGGAAAATGAAAACAGGAATTTGAACAGAGTCTTAAAGTTCTCCCTGCTATACTGAAACAGTGATCTTGCCAGAAACATAAGTAAGACTCTAGGGGAAAAGCAGGGAACACCACTCCCGAGGGAAGAGGAAAAGAATCACCAGTTCCCCTGATGGAAGAAAAGTTTCATCAGTTGTCATGAATACTGTCTGATTCCTTTTCTCTTTCTCAGGAGTCATTTTATCTATTTTTCTGTTAGAGTCTTACTTCTGTTTCTAGCCAGGGTATGAAAAAGTTAAAGGTAAAAAAGTGTAACTTTATTTATAGAAGAGGCCATAACCTCCATCTTACATTAGCATACTGAATAAAATACTGGCTTGGCTGATCTCTAGATTAGCCATGCCAATATCAGGAAAGCTCATTGTGATGATAATACAACAGACCTAGAGAGAACACAGAGAGAATAGACAGTAAACTAAATGAACAGAACAGGCCTACTACATACACATACATTGACCTGCTTTTTACAGCATAACCAGTGAAAAGAACAGATGCTCCCGAGGGGCGTGGCTTGGATGGCAAGCTGGAAGCAGCAGACCTGAAACTACTAAAATCAGATTCTGGAAGTCGTAAGCTACAAGCAGGTATAATTTTTATGCTAAATGTTTT
Organism: Protopterus annectens; assembly: GCF_019279795.1. Taxonomy (NCBI): domain Eukaryota; kingdom Metazoa; phylum Chordata; order Ceratodontiformes; family Protopteridae; genus Protopterus; species Protopterus annectens. Next base: position 179,931,784 of record NC_056735.1, read on the forward strand.
ATATTTCCCTGTCAAATTTTCGAATAGAAAGGACATTTAAACCAAATTCACAAAGAAAGTTGAGCAGTTCCAAATTGTCTCAGCAAGAAATTCCAAAGAAGAAAGAAATACAGGCGATCCTTACTATAGTTCAGGACTTGGTGGGTGAAATAGACAAATTAAACTTAAAAGTGGACAATATAAAAGAATATTCCACCAAACAAATAGCCTTATTAAATGAAGTCCTTAAACAAAAAACTGCCCAGATTACTTCTTTGAAGATTCTGTAACATATATAGACTACAGGTTAACAGAAAGAGAGAAAAACATAGACTTTCTTCTTCAAGAAAGTACCAGACTCATTGAAAAGATAGATGACATTAAGAATAGAACCAGGAGAAACCACATAAGAATCTACGGCATCCGGGGTGCGTGGCTAGGATGTAGACTGGTTGGCAGCATCTTTTCTCAGCTCTGCACTCAAAAGATATTTCTGACAGGAATTTTTAAAAACTAGATATTGTAGACACACCTATTTTGTTGAATTACTTCTACTAATATCACTAGAAGTCTACAGTGCAAAAAATTTGACTTTAAACATTATTTTTCCTGTCAAAAACAAGAAGGAAGGTATCTGAATCTACTGAAAATGAGCTTTTCTAAGCATACCACACAGGACCAGATGATGAAAAAGGAGATACAGTCTTTATTAAATGCTATACAAGACTTGTCAGTGAAATTTGACAAAATGAATACCAAACTGGACACTTTTGAGGAGAGATCTACAAAACAAATACAGCAACTACAAGAAATAATGACGCAACAGAAGTCTCAAATAGCTGACATAGAGAGATCTTTAAATTATACTGAGGGCAGACTCTCAGAACAAGATCTTCAGCTACATTTTTTATCACAACAAAATGCTTCATTACAAAATAAAATAGAGGATCTAGAGAACAGGTCCAGACGAAATAACCTTCGCATCTATGGGCTACCAGAGAAAACAGAGGGAGTAAACATGGTGACTTTCCTTACTACCTGGTTACCAGAAGTTTTAAAATTGCCTGAAGCTCTTTCTTATGGAAGTGAAAGAGCCCACAGATCCTTAAGAGCTGCTATATCAACCATCAAATCAAAAAATCACCCAAGATCAATAATAGTAAAGTTTTTTTGATCACAGGACAAGGAACTTATTTTAAAAACAGCATGGTCAACTTCTCCAGTTAAATACAAAGACAACATAATCAGATTTGATAATGATTATTCTGCTGGAGTTATAACTGCAAGAAAATAATGTCTCCCTCTGATAAAGGAATTAAAAAAAAGACAACTTAAAGTCCACTTGCTGTTCCCTGCAAGAATAAAAATATTTTTTACTGAAGGTCCTAAAACTTTTGACACTCTGCAAGCAACAGTTTCTTATCTTTCGGCTAATAAAACCTTAGATAATGTGGAAGAAATGGATTTCTCCCAATTTGGGGTTAAGCGTCACTTAGAAAAAAATGAATGGAGCACTGCTGACAAGAAGAAAAAGAAATTATAAAAGACATATGAAAAACACAAACATTATTGTCTTCTATTTGCTCTGTAAGGCAAAAAAGTTCTTTGAAAGCATTCATGCTTTACACGTGTCAGTCTTTGAAACAATATAAATACAAGATAAGCAGGACATTTTATAACTAAAGCAAACAACCCTAAAGAAAGCAAGGCAACATATATTTCTCTATTACAGTGTAAATACTTACAGTCATGATTTTTCTAGCTCTAAATGATGTTTAGATAGTTCATTTATAAATTACCTGCCTTTTACTGCTAGTATAGAATATGATGTATTTACACTGACATATTAATGTGGTGTGTTTAAATGAGCATGATTCCTTTTTATATTATTTACACTAAGCTGCATGAAATATCTAAACTGATGTATTTAATACACATAATAATATATAAAAACTGATAGTATTAACTATCAAAAAGTGCCTTGAAAAGTAATTCTATTCTTTGATGCTAAGAGTGCCTTTTTGACTAACAAACAACTGTTTGGCTTGTATATCTGCCCTTAATGTTAAGAAAACTAATAGAAGTTTAATGAGCTGGTGTTCAGTTTAAAAAAAGCCCTAAAGACTTCACTTACTTTGTTTTTGTCTTCCCGCCATGGTCACGAGCTGGGAACTCTTATTTTACCACCCCTGAATGAAGGTTCTTCAGTTAGAATCCATTACAGTGTGTTAAACCTTCTAACAGCACAAAATGAAAGTAAACAGTCATGAGTGATGTCAGCACTAAAACAAGACAGTATGGGTGTGGTGTCAGCTCCTAAGCTACTTAAAGTAACCAGCGCACTGTTTATGAGATGGTAAAGTGCTTTTACAGTTTTAACAAATATTAAAAGTACACTGAAGTACCTAATGAATTTAGAAGGTATCAACACATACACGACGTTTTATTATATTGTAATATTTGTTATTCATTTTGAATTGTACACATAAACAGCACACAAAGCTTAAAAAGAAGTATATCACTTGGAAGAAACTGTATGAATAGTTAACACATACAGACTTTACTATAATCTTTTCTGATAAGATCACCCACGTAAATTACTATAATTTAACTTAATTTTATAAAAATGTAATATATTTAAGTCCTTGACTAGAACTATATAACATATTTGCAAACACACTGCAGCTAGTGTACTCAGCCTTAAGGATAGTAAGTCAATTAAGGTTCATGAATGTAGCTATGTGTTATTAGGCATTTTAAGGGTAAAAAAGAGTTGCTGTTTAATTATCAAGATACTCTGTTAATATTAAATTGTTCAAGTAGCACAATCATTAAGCTGTAATGAGCAAGAAAAAAACTTGCTTATGATATTGTTTTTTATATATATATATATATATATATATATATATATATATATATATATATATATATGAAAGAACTGCTGAATTATAAGTATGCTTTTATTAAAGGCAAGTTATATTAATATTGAACATCCTCACTGAAAATGAATGGTTGTGTAGAGACACAGTAACTCCCATTATATAACCAAGGCTAAAGAGATTGTCTTGTATGTCTAAATTGATCAGCCTTGAACCTTAGATTGCAAATAGACATGCAACATACTTTTACTTATAATACTGAATATATATTATATAACATCACAAACGCTAAAGCCATTGTCAGCTACATCTCATATCAATCAGCATTAAAATATGATTTGAATAGCATAGGCATTTACTAACATATTGCTGTTGGTACCTGATATGCACATAAGCAACAGGTCTAATTTCTGTCTATGAAAGTAAATACCAGGCTGTGTGCATTTGTTAATTATGAAACAAGAGTGTGCTATCTATTCTTTTTAATATCCTATAGGTATGTACTTGTTAGAGACACACACAACCTGCAAAGCTGCTAGTTATTGCATATTCATTAGTATATTTCTGACTGCAGTGTTGTAAATATATGGTGTGGACCACATGAGTTGAGAATATGTCTCTATATTGGGCATGTTCTCTGTTTGAACATTGTATATTATCTATAATATGATATGGAGTACCCTCACTAAATTCAAAAAAGCCACAATAGAAACAAATATTTATTAAAAATGGACAATAGAAGGATGAAGAGAAAAATGAAGGAAAATGGTTGATGGTCATATAAGGTTATCTTTCCCTGTGTATGTAGAAAAGTTGACAGTAATAAGTACCAAACAATTGTGTTATAGCATATTTAAAGCCTAAAACCAAAACCAAAAAGTGGAAATAACGAATTCAAACAGCAAAAAACGGAGCACGGAACTTTTAATTGTAAGTGCTTTCGGTAGAGACAATCTCCCCACCTTCATCAGACAAACAATACACAGGCAATCACCCATTCAATACATTTAAATATCCCAATTTATTATGACATCATACTCTCATTAATTTGAAAAACATTGTTGAAAATCCCTTTATATATATAAAAATATATATAAAAATATATATAAAATCTTCTGTGTATATGAAAAATAAAAGAAAAATAAAATATTCAGAACACTATGATCATGAAAAGCCATATATATATATAATATATTTATATATAAAATACATATAAAGAGCCAAGACTACAGAGGATAGGTAACAATATAGGTGGTGAAACACGTTTGAATAATGCTCCAACTGAAGGAACAGTGGATGGTTCTACCATTCCTAGTTTAACTTCTGTATTGGCGAACAGGGACTTTTTTCAGCCTGAACGTTTTTTATCAACGGATGACCAAGATGAAGGGGTGAGTTCTTTTTCGAAGATTTTGGATAATTTTGACATGAAACTGTTTCGCTGCAGGAAACTGCAGTTGGAGATATCATATCTCCAGGAATGTATTGACAAACATATCGTCCCCAAGGGTTTACGCCAGTGGCGGTACCCAGCGGGGCTAATTAGAAACTCAGTATTTCATAAAGAACTCCTCACGCTCTTTGATAAACAGGCATTTGAGTTTATGGAGTCTCTCATCATTTTTTATTTAGTTGAAATTGGGACATTACAGGAAGAATTGATCAAGCTTGAATCTTTTTTACAACAACATGTAGATTTTCCAAGGTATAGATATGATTACCTTAGAATTCTGTCTAGCATTGAGGCCTCAATTTCAAAAATGTTAAGTAATAAAAAACGCAAAATAGAGAGGGACATTTTTGAATATAAAAATCAAAAGGCCTATCCCCCACCACCACTGGGACAAGTTGCTGCCTGGAGGTTGCAGTCTATAGGGGGTGAAGAGAATCCTAATAATCAAAACAATCAGGATGTTGTGGGGGATGATGAAGTACAACCTGTCAGGAGAAGCGAACGGATAAGGAACAATGCTGACAATAATCATACTAATGGGGCCCGCTTTAACACCAATAATTCTCATCAATCAAGGAGGGGGTTAACAATGAGGGGATTGGCCAGGATTTTCACAGGCCTGTAAACCCAAGGAATGTAACATCGAACAACAGTGCCAACAATCGAGGGCGCAACCAGAGAAGGAAAAGGGGAAACCAGCGGAGGCATTAATCTCAACTCAAGTTGATGGGCATAGTATTTTATCTGCACCGAAGGGGCCTACTATTCTTTACAATACCAATGGTGACTTTAAAATCTACAACTATACAGTTTTAACAATTGATTCAAATGTTGTAGATTTTATCGCTAAAGGGTTGTCTTTTATTCCTAACAGGAAATGTAATCTTGTGAATATTATAGTGGATTTAAAGCTCTTTGTATGAAAATTAAATCTTGCATACATGTTAGGGAATACCCCTTCATTGCTTAGCTCACACAGAGTTTCTAGTATTTTTAATCCATCACTCACTGGAATATTAAGTACTTTTGAAAAACTCTGTGAATTGGATTTGAGGGCTATGGCCAGGGCATATAATTCCCCCATTGGAGTAAAGAAGAATGTGGGTCGTAATGTCAACAGCAATGAGTTAGCATTCATCCAACTGCTTAATGAATGCAACATTAGAGTCATGGCACCAGATAAGGGTGGGGGTCTGATTTTCATGGATGAATTCATATATGAAAACAAAATGCTTGAATATCTTAATTCAGACTTCTACCTACCATCTAGCATTAATGAGGTAAACAGGGCTTATAGTAAAATTAAGAACATTTTGGATGATTTATTTTTAGAGGGAAGTATAGATTATGATGTATTACAATACTTAACTATGTTAGCCCCTAGGATCCCTACTATTTTTGGCACCCCTAAAATCCACAAAGATGTGGTGGACCCCCCTTTCAGGCCAATAGTTGATGGAAGGGGCTCGATCACATATGCTTGTGCCAAATTGGTGGACAGCATTCTTAAGCCCTTGTTGAATCATGAGGCACAAATTTGTAGGGATTCCTGGGACTTTCTTGAAAACATCAGTAAAATTCCGTACAACCCAACTCTCATTTTTATAGTTGTTGACATAAAGGACCTTTATACCATCATTCCACACCAGTTAGGTGTGGAGTGGACGGTGGACATTATGCTCCGTAAGGGGGCATCAAGAGATCAAATGTATCTTGTTGAAACATTATTAGATGTTATACTTACCAACAATTTCTTGGTTTTCAAAAACAACTATTATCTCCAAACCACCGGCATTGCCATGGGGTCTCCGTGTGGTTGCACCTTTGCTAATAGTGTTTTAGCTCATTGGGAACATCAACACCTATTTCAAAATGAGTTATATCAGGAAAACGTCACTTGGTACACTAGGTACCAAGATGACATGTTTTTTTCCTATGGAAGGGCCCTTTAGATACAATATCGGCCTTTATTGAAAGCATTTCTAAAATGACACAGTTTCTTGAGTTTACATATTCCATTGGTTTGGATGAAATTGCATTTTTGGATGTTAAAATAAGTAAGGATTTACATCTGAATAAATTTAAGTCAACTATATTCAGAAAGCCAACTTTTTCTAAAACTTACTTATATTTTACCAGCTCGCACCCCCTTCACCAGAAAAAAAGTGTTGTAAAGGGGCAGTTTGTTCGGGCAGCCAGGATGGTGTCTGAACAAAATGATTTTTTGATTGAATGTGAGAACATTCACTCCATGTTCCTGTTACGGGGGTATCCCGAAATATTTGTGGATGAAATTAGGCAGGAAGTAATTTCCAAAAGAGAATCTGGCCATTTTCAACCACTACTTACTGGAGGTAGCATGGATGGCGTGCCTAATAATAACAATAAAAAGATGGGCAACATCAGTTTTGTTTTTACCTATTGTATGGATTTTAAAGCCATCAGGGACATCTTTGTTAAAAATTGGAGAGTGCTCATGGAAGACCAACAGCTCATAAAAGTAGTGGGGGAAAGGCCTAGGTTCACCTATAGGAGAGGCCAGAATTTAAAGAACCTTTTGGAGAGAACTAGTGTAAAATCAAATAGGAAGAAACTGTGAATGTGCAAGTGTGGCAGCTGTCCATATTGTAAATATATCTTTATAGGTTCTACAATTCACATGGCTGGGAGAGAATATTTGGTGAATGGAACATACAATTGTAATTCTAAAGGAGTGGTCTATGTGGCTCATTGCAGGCAATGTCCTGCATTTTACATCGGCAAGACCAATAGGCCACTCAAGAAAAGAATTTATGAACATTTATATGCCATGGAAAATAGGGACATGAATAATGCACTTGCAAAACACATTTACCAGAATCCTGACCATTGTTTTGCCTTTACTATTGTACAGCAAGTACAACCGCACATTAGGGGGGGGTCCCTGGCAGTTACAGTTGGAAGAACAAGAGGTCTTTTGGCAGATTCGCACTGCTTTGTATACTTCCCCAGGACTCAATGAAGTTGTGTCCATAAAGTGCATTTTAAAACTAAAAGCACTTAAGAGATAGGAGGGGATGAAAAATGAAAACAGTCAAATAAGGGAGTGATGAATATAAAAATATTTTAAAAATACAAAATTTTAAACTCATGAAATTATTTAATTAGGGAACTTTGGACCAAATCTATTTTTGATGGACTAGTTACCATAATTGTGTAGTCTCATATATTTTTAAATGAAATATTAGAAAAAAGTTTTAAGGATAAATCAACATGGTGGCAAAATCATATATTGACAGCATGGTTTGGACTGTTGCTTAGATAATATTAATAAGTAACAGTGTGATAAGAGAAAATATAAGCTAAAATATACATGAATTTATAGGGTTAAGTCGTTTTTGCACTAACATTTGTTATATTTAGTCATATTTATTTATTGATTTATTTGTTTCTTCATTCTCTTCCTATTACTCATTCCTTTACTTTTTACACACACAAATAGTCAAACTGTTTGTAAATTCAAGATTAATTGTGTCTAATATAAGTGTATGTTATTACTGTTTTTTGAAATGTAGTGAGGGTTAAGGTAGGGATATAGGCATGTTTGGTCTCGCTTGCGTGAAGTTATGAAGTGTTGTCTTGAAATGAAAATGTATTTAGGCAACATTTCATCCATCCACTTATGCAGTGTGTGTAGTTACATTTGATATTTTATTTTATTCAAAACATTTATATGTATTTTATATATAAATATATTATATATACATATGGCTTTTCATGATCATAGTGTTCTGAATATTTTATTTTTCTTTTATTTTTCATATACACAGAAGATTTTATATATATTTTTATATATATAAAGGGATTTTCAAAAATGTTTTTCAAATTAATGAGAGTATGATGTCATAATTAATTGGGATATTTAAATGTATTGAATGGGCGGTTGCCTGTGTATTGTTTGTCTGATGAAGGTGGGGAGATTGTCTCTACCGAAAGCGCTTACAATTAAAAGTTCCGTGCTCCGTTTTTTGCTGTTTGAATTTGTTATTTCCACTTTTTGGTTTTGGTTTCAGTTTATCGATATTTAAAGCCTACTTTGCTTCTCATATTTTCCAACCTTACAGTTATAACGCTGCAGATAAATCCTGTAATATATGGAGTATGAGTTGCTATTTGACATATGACATATGTGGTACACTAGTGATGAAATATGCCAGTGGCAATACAAATGTAACGTTATATTCATTGTTATGGATACTTTCTGATTTAATCTACTTGTGGCATGGTTAACTGATGCATATAATGCTTAACATTTTTTTTATGTATGTATGCATATATGTGTGTATGTATGTATGTGTGTGTGTATATATATGTACATATATATATATGTGTGTGTGTGTGTGTGTGTGTATGTATGTATATGTATATATATGTATATATATATATATATATGTGTATATATATATATATATATATATATATATATATATATATATATATATATATAGGTAGACCATTACAATACATTTGATACCTATGAATGCCACTCACACTATAAAGGAGATAGACAGCAAGCATATTATTTTTAAGATGCATAACCATTATTGCTACACAAAAGATATATTAAAATAAAAGATTTTCCTTTACAATTTAAACAAAACCAAATAGTTAAGTATTAAATCTATGTATAGTTGTGTTGCCTTAGTGTTTTATAAAATATTAAAAATAGATAAAGACTGTATTTAAGTAATCTATAAAGACAGATACATGTATACCTAAAAGATATATAAGATACTTTTCATTATAAAACTTCCATATGGCGGGGCCGGGGGAGGATGCTGAAATGCAGACTTAGCGAGATCACTTGAATGATTAGATCATTCAAGGATGAGATTTTTTTCTCATGGAGGGGTTTGGTGGTTGTTTATCTTATATTGTTCTCGGTTATGATCTTGTAATTTACTTTTATTGGGTGTCTATAATCTATTCTAATACTGTTGGAAGAAGAAAGAACAAGTTATTCTCTTCATGTACACACATCTACACATTGTTATGAGTATATGAATATGGATAAAAACAAAGCTAATATAAATCCAATTGCAAAATGTATATCTCTTAATGTAAATGGTTTAAATAATAGCTGCAAAAGGGGAAGTCTTTATAGATATTTAAAGCTATGTGAAGAGCAACTAGTATTTTTACAGGAAACATACCTTACACAGGAAGACATAAATAAAATAAACAATAAAAATTATACAATACTAGTAAGTTCCACCTATAATCAGAAGCGAAGGGGAGTAGTAATTTTGTGGAAAAACACTACTTTAATGCCTAAAATCATAAATACGCTCCATGACAACTCAGGAATGTTTTGTCTACTGACAATATCTATCAATGAAATGATATATACATTAGTGAATATTTATTGAATACCAGGACTAGGTGTTAGAGTGGCCAAACAACACTTAGAAGACATTGTACAATATACCAAAGGCAATTTAATCATAGCTGGAGATTTCAATTGCATTATAAAAGAAACTGACACAAATACTAAAACTACATGTAAGAGATCACCTTTAACAAAGTTGTTATCTGAGTTTGTTGAAACTTTTAATATAGTTTACATAAATGAGTATGCTATCCCAGATTCACTATTCTTTACACATTTTTCCCATAGACATAATACATACTCTAGAATAGATAGAGTGTACATAACAAAGGATTTAACCTCTAAATTAAATAAAGCAAAGACAATTTCATGCCCATTTTCGGACCATAACACCATAACGTTTGAGATAGACTTATGTTTCAAGAGAAGGATATCAGTAACAAGAATACCATCTTACATAACAAATCTCAAAGATTTTAAGGAATTTTATATTAAAGAGACACAAACATTCCTAGATATCAATCATACAAAAGATGTATCTGAAATATATATATGGGATGCATTGAAAGCATACCTATATGGAAGAGTGGTGGGATGGTATAAAAATAAACAAAAACAGTGGAATAAGGAATTAATGGAATTACAGTCAAAAGTAGATAATTTAAAGCTTGATATTCAAAATGGAAACACCAACTTAATAAAAGAACTAGAAGATACTAATAAAAAATACTCAGAGACACTACACCAGAAAACAATGATCAACTTAGAAAAAATTAAACTATGTTACTATTCAATGAACCCTAAAAACCAACGAAGAATAGCAAATAGGACTAAAAGATTATTAAAACAAATCAAATCAAGGAAATACATAATATAGAAACCAAAAAGAAAGTATCTGATTTAGAAGGAATACTAGAACCTTTTAGGCTATTTTTTCATAAACTTAATAATCAAAATGAGAAAACAGAAACACATTCAGCATTGAAAGCTTTTCTCAAAAACAATGTTAAAGTTAGGTTATTAGAGGAGCACGTACAACTAATAGATAAACAAATAACAATGACAGAACTTAAAGCTGAAGTAAATAAGCTAAAATTAAACAAAGCTCCAGGTATAGATAATATCACCCCAGAAATGTTTAAATTACTATCAAATGAGGCTTTGCTGTTGTTATTGAATGTCTTTACATCAGTTAAAAATGGTAAAGACATTCCTCCTTCTTGGAAGTACACATTAATATCACCAATTCTGAAACAAAATAAAGATCCCAGTGAATGTTCATCATACAGACCCATTTCACATCTTAATATAGATTATAAAATGTTTATGGCAATGCATGCTGCTCGAATAAAACAATTACTACCACTTTTGATAGAGGAGGATCAAACAGGTTTTATAAAAGATAGGAACACTTATGACAACATTAAAAGAATTCTTTCCTTAATTGATTATATAAATGTCACAAAAAACAAAATGAATGTTATTAGCTTAGACATAAATAGTGCATTTGATTCAGTGAACTGGGATTATCTGTGGTTAGTTTTAGAAGAATATGGCTTCTCAAACAACTTCACTTTGTTAATAAAATCATTATATGAAAAATCATTGGCTTATATAAAACTGGGATCTTGTCTGTCTAAATCTATTGGGGCACAAAACAAGGCTGCCCTCTTTCTCCGTTATTGTTTGCTCTAGTCATTGAACCCTTAGCAAATAATATACGTATGGATAAAAATATTGAAGGAATACAACTAGACAACAGCCTAGAGCTTAAAATTCAATTTTTTGCTGATGATATTTTAATTACCTTAAAAAATAATAATAGCAGTTTAAAAGCATTATGGGACTCAATTCAAAACTTTCAAAACTTTTCAAGTCTTAAATTTAATGAGAACAAAACAAATGTATTGCTTATAAATACTAATAAAAAAGATCTAAATAAAAAATACTATAAATATATCTCTACCGATAATATAATTAAATACTTGGGAATTATAATAACTAACAACCTAGATACTACAATTGAAACAAATTATAAAGAGACCTTAAATAATATTAAAAATCTAATACAAAGATTGAATAAATTATTCTTTTCAATGGAAGAAAGGCTTTATATAATTAAAATGATCATATTTCCAAAAATTCTTTATGTCATACAAGCTTGTTCTTTGCCACCAGCTAAAATGCACCTAAAACAATTAAATGATTTAATGGTAAGATTCCTATGGTATCCAAAAAAAACAAGGATAGCTATGAAGTATCATCTAGATGATTGGGATATAGGTGGCATAGGTTTACCAGACATAGATATATATTTGCATTCATCCATTATTAAAACAATATCATTATGGCTAAATACAAAATATACATCAAAATGGAAGCTAGTTCATGAGAGAATCTGGTTAAAATCAGGATTTGTAGTAGCAAATAAGTATACAGATTTCATACCAAACAATTTTCTATGGCTGATGAAGGAATATATGATGATACATAAGAATAAAAATATAAGTTCCAAATACATTACTTATACATAAAAAATTTTCCAAAATCTTATTAATAGCAATCCTGATATTAAAGCATGGTCATTTCTTTTATATCCAGTAGCGTACACACAAAGTAATATAATAACATTTAATATGGAAGTAGTCAGCATGCTTAAAGAAAAGGGATTAATATATTGGCATCAATTGCTAAACTCTGGAAAACCTCTGACAATAGACCAGATTAAACAGAAATTAAATATGGAAGATAGTTCGTGGTTACATGTACAAGAATTAAGACAGTATATATTAAGCAAACAAGAAACAATGCAACCATCAATAAGACAAAATGTTCCTAACCTTATAGAACATATAATATTACTAATGAATCAACCCATTACTGGAAAGGGATACTTATCATCTATTTATAAAACAAACAAAAATAAAAATGCATAATAATGACAAAATATGGAATTATTATAGACCAGTTAATGGACATGTGCCAAATGACAGAGATAAAAAAACTAATCCTTCTCTCTCCAAAGCAGACATCACTTTCATTACATTGGAGACTTTTTACATGGCAATTCATACACAGATCTTATGTAACCCCTCATAAAATGGAACTTATGTTTAAGAAAAATATTGGCTGCTGGAGATGTGATTTATCAATAAAAGCAGACTGGGAACATATGTTCTATGAATGCCATTTGATTAAACCATATTGGGATAAAATAAATTATTTTCTGCAAATGGTATTCAATGATAAATTCCAGATTTCCAAATCTATTATTTTGTTTAATGTACCTGTACCCGACTGTGTGCCAAGAACAAAATATGTAATCTTATGGACTCTCCTAGCTATTGCAAGGAAAAACATTACATCAAACTGGAAATCCAAAGCTTCTCCAACTTTTAAGCAATTCATGAATATGGTGTCAGCAGTATCACAATTGGAAATGAACACTATTAAAGGAAGAACTGAAAGCACTACATCATTATACGTAGCATGGCAAAAAGTAACTGAAATACTGGAGAATAATGACTGCAGCAGATTATAATCAGGAAACAATTGTTTAGAAAGTCAATTATATGTCAACAATAGACACCCTTGTAAATACTTTATTTTGGTTTTAATGTTTGATATCTGTTTAGAGGTTTTAGCCTACCTTTTTAAATAATTTGTAAATACTTCATTGTCATAAATAACCTGCATTCATGTTTTCTTGTTTTTGGAAATGAATACAAATATTTAAATAAAAAAAGAATCTATGGCATCCCAGAACAGATGGAGGGGGACAATATGATTAATTTCCTGACTTATTGGATTCCTAAAATCCTAAACCTACCTATAGCACTATTCTTCATGATAGAAATGGCACACAGTTTTTTAACTACAACTTCTGTATCCAGGAAAGCAGCTGTCCAAGATCTATTATTGTAAGATTTCTCTTCACTCAAGACAAAGACCCTGCTCTATTAAAAACTAGTGATCAAGCTATCAGGTTTGACAATGACTATTCACTCCTTGTAATGTCCAAAAGAAGAGCATGTCTCCCTGTAATAAAATCATTAAAAAGGATGCAATCAAAGCGCAAGTCATATTCCCAGCAAGAATAATACTTTCAAAGGTATAGCGTAAGAAGAAAGCTCAGCGTTCTCGGTAGGACTGCTGTATCACTATATTGCTGCTGGCATACCAAAGAAACGAATCCAAGGTCCATAAACGCAAAAAAGTATTTTATTGTAGCAAAAACCAGTTGAAACGTCGACCTAGGTTTCGTTCGTGTCACCGAACTTCTTCAGAACAATAAAAACAATACAAGAACCTCTTAAATACTTGACTAAAGTTACAATTAGTGCCTCAATTATTCAATTGACTTCCCGCCAAAAAATTATATATATACACACACATACATACCAGCAGCATCTAAAAACCCTCATGCTATCTTACCTATGCAATATAAATTATTAAAATTCTAAATGTGCCTAAAAACAACATATACAATGTACATAAAACATTAAAAACATTGAAAATATATCTGTCTGCTCACAATATAATATAACCCTAATAAAAATTGTATAAAGTCATACTAAATGCAAAAACACTACAAACTGCTCATAATTTGTAAATTACATTACCACAAATTGTTCACATAGAAAAATACATAAACCAAAATCAGTAACCTTTTATATTGTTAAGCCTTAAAATAGGTTTTATACTGATATATTCATTAAGTCCGGGGGACTGATGAGCATTAAGGTATATTTGCATCCTTAATTCTGAAATATCCAAGTTAAATTTTGTAACTTTACCCTGTGCGTCAAAATTCAAATGTGTTGCACCAAAAAACTTAAAGGAATGATCTACATATTGATTTATATGTCTGGCTAAGGCGTTAGTTGTTTTATGATTTCTGATATCCAGTAAGTGTTCCTTAACTCTGTCTCTTAAGTGCCTACTCGTCTTGCCAACATAAAAACTTTCACATTGTTGGCAGATGGCAATATATACAATATTGGTGGTGTAACAATTGATGTATTGACCTATATTTATATTCTGATTGTTAACTGTCACCACTCTATCTATGTTTATCATGTGTCTACATGTCGAACACCTACCACACTTAAAACTACCCTTGGGTTTATTGGAAAAATCCTTTGATTTGACGTTCAGGTTCTCAAAAAGTTCCTTGAATGATATGTCTTTCCTATACACATAGGTTACACACCCTTTAAAGTTTTCCCCTATTGTTTTATCTGTGCTAATAAAATTCCAATTTTTATTCACTATATTTTGAATTTTAATTGCTATATCGTTATAAGTGGTGATATATAAAGGAATGTTATTGCAAACAAATTTCCTAATGTCCACATGATCGCCAACTACACTATCAACTGATATAACTTCACTGGAATGCAATAAAGCTTTGTAAAATCCTTTACATCTTTTGTCTATTACCTCTTTAGCAATATTATTGCAAAGATCTTTTGGGTAACCTCTATTCAAAAATAAAGTGACAATAAAATTAACTTCCCGTTCAAAGTCCACCTCCTCACTGACCATTCTAGCCGCCCTCACCATCTGACCCTTTACCACTGCCTTCTTTTGGTGGTGAGGGTGCCAGCTGTCGTAATGTAAATATGAGTTTGAGAAGGTGGACTTCCTGTGTATGTTGGAAACCAACTTATTTCTACTTCTGTCATATGTCAAGCTAATGTCCAAATAACTAATACTTTCTTGACTAGTAACATATGTAAAATTTAGGAACCAAACGCTACTATTGATATATTCCAAAAAACTGTTTAATATAACTTGGTCCCCTCTCCAAATAATAAATAAGTTCAAAACCGACCATAAAACTGAACATGTTTAAAATATTCTGAATTAAATACGTAATTGGTTTCCCAAAATGTCCTGACATTTTGGGAAACCAATGTTCATATTTAAATATTAACTATTTATGATTTTCAGCATTTATTATTTGGAGAGAGAAATTATTAAACAGTTTTGTATATCAATAATGGCGTTTAATTTAATTTAACATATGTTACTAGTCGAAAATTTAGTATTGAACATTAACTGACATATGAAACAGAAATAAGTTGATTTCATACACAGGAAATCCACCTTCTCACTCATATTTATGCGACAGCTGGCACCCTCACCACCAAAAGTGGTAACGTCGTAAATAAAGGTGATGGAACTTTGAATGAAGAGATTTTATTGTCGCTTACCGGCCGAATGAGTACAAAAGATAACGCAATAATGAAATTGAATGAAAGATGTGAAATTTAGACAAAAGCTGACCTTTTCAGTGAATTATATCGTCAGTGATGTTTAATGTGCCACTTATGACGACGATGGCAATTAAAATTCAAAATATTGAATAAAGTGAATTTTAACAGCACAATAAACAATGAGAAAGCAAAGTGTATTATGAGAAAGACATATCATTCGAACACGCCTGAGCGTCAAATGAAAAGTTTTCCAATAAACAAGGAGGTAGTTTTGAAAGTGTGTGGAAATGACCGGACATGAATGAGAACATGTGGTGACGGTTAACAATCGAAGGCAAATAAGGTCAATACATCATTGTTACACCACCAATATTGTATATATTGCCATCTGCCAACAATGTGAAAGTTTTTATGTTGGCAGGCAAACGAGCTGAGCAAGATGAGTTGAACACTTACTGGATATCGAAATCATAAAACAACCGCGCCTTAGCAAACATATAAATCAATATTTTGAATCGCTTTAAGACACGGTGCAACATTTTGATGCAGGCCACTGGTAACAAGATATTTCAGAAGGCCTTAAGATGCAAATATACCTAAATGCTCATCGGTCCCTTCCTTAATGAATATATCAGTATAAAACTTGTATTTTACTTCAAGGTTTGATTTATATTTTCTATGGCAATTTGTGTATTACAAATTATGAGCTTGTGTTTGCATTTTGGGCTTTATACATTTTATTAACTATATTGGTGAGTATATTTTCAATGTTTATTTTATGTACATTATATGTTGTTTTAAACACATTAAGTTTAACATTTATATTGCATGGAGACAACATGGTAGATGCTGCTATGTATGTGATGATATATATAATTTTTTGTATCAAGAATAATTGAGCATAATTAACTGTCAAGTTTGAGGTTCTTATTGTTTGTTCTGAAGATTGACAGCGAAACCCTAGGTCGACGTTCAACTTTTTTACAATAAAATCTTTGGTTATGTTGAACCGTTTCTTTATGCCAGCAGCAATATGAAGATAACATCCTACAGCTTGAAGCTTTCTTCTTTGTAGGTAATTTGGTTCTTGCTTTTGGCTGTAAGAATAAGACTTTCCCTTCCAGAAGGAAAGAAAACTTTTGACTGTCTCAAAGAAACATCCACATTTGTCCGAAAAAGAACCTTTTAAGTCAAACTGAACCCATGGATTCTTCAATGAACTTAAAAAGACAAGCTACAAAAACTGAGTGGACTATTAAAGAAAAAAAGAAACCCAGAGACAAATGATTATACATAACTTCACATTTCATGCAAGTTATTGTTTTCTCCCTTCTAAATAATGTGGAATCATACACAGAAGGTAATGTTAGTTTTTTTCTCTCCTATTATATTTCCCACAGCAATGCTAACTTTATAGATAATATATATTACTCAGAATTCAAGTAAATCAAAATCTTATCCACCTGCAACCTACTATTTTATACTTTTATCTCTTTATATACATGGCGTAACACTAGTGAACCTGTGTAAAATCACTTACTAATTTCATATATTTATATATATTTCTTTTATATTCTTTACTTATTTCTTCATGTATGTGCCTTCCTTTTCTGTTTTAGTCTTAGTGCCATAGTATTTAATCACTGCAGGAGAAAAAAATGTTTACTGTGTTACTGTTAAGTAATTAAAAAGAAAGTGGTGATATTTTATTATATATGCATTTACTGCTTAACTGAACTTCTGCAATGTGCTCCTTTTAGCTAATATATCTTATAGTTGTGTATGGTTGGTAATTTGGAGCCTTTATTTTAAATATTCATCATTTTACAAGTTAAGCTTAAAGGCTTCACTTCACTAGAAAATTCCAGCCTACTTACTTTTTTTGATGGAATTTTGACACCTTTTGTCACAAGCTCAAGCTTCTAAAGGCTTTCAGTTAGCTCGCAGACTCATGAGAAATAATCTGTGCTGTCTTTCAAGAAGTAGGTATGACCTCTAAACCTGTTTTGCTTCATTGAACTCTAATAGCAAGTCAGATTCAAGAATGATTGTTTGAACTGTGTTTTCATTCATTTAGCAATTGTTTTTTATAAAAAAAATCTTATAAGCCGATGTTTTACTGTAAATAGTGATTTATTTAATCTGAATTGCATTTATATTTAAATAAGAATTACACATATATTTCTGACAGTGACCGTTTTAAATGCATCCTTTTTCCTGTCTGCTTTAATGACATTACAGTCATGTATTCTCATAGCAACAAACAATTATTAGGATTAATAAATTTATCTTAGTTAGTCTGTTTAGATAAAAAGAATTTTAAGAAATTGTATACAGCTTCATGTTTTTAGTACATCCATGCTTGTATACTAAATTGAATTTTCCCTTTTGTATGTTTTTAATGTACATGCAGTTTCCCTTCTGCTTGCTATTAACCTGCAGTAGCTAGGAATTCCCACTAGATGCCATGATGGGTAAGGTTGTGGCTTCTATGAGTGATATAGTAAGCCTGGGTATAGTATATCCATGCAGAAGGTTATTAAAACATATAGTTTTATTTTCAAAATTAGAGTTTTTATATTGTCCATGACAGTTTTAAAAAATGTATTTCTCATAATGAATCAAGGAAAGAACTTTTCATTTTTTACTTATAATAGCAGTCTCTATCAAATAATATTTAACATTATATTTATTAATGTTAATGGGTTACCCCATGAAAAGGAGTAGTGTCAGTAAATATTTAATGATACATAAAGTAGATTTTGCATTCATTCATAAATCCCACTTAATAACAGAAGATCTAGACAAATTAACCTTCAAGGATTGTAAGATTTTGGTAAGTTCAAACTACAACCACAAAAGAAGATGTGTCCTAATTTGATACGGAAAATCAATGAGAATTCCAGAAACAGTTGACTCATACTCAAGCAATGATGGTATGTTTGCTTTAGTCGTACTAAAACTAGATAAAAAGATGTACACTTTTGCAAACACCTACCAGATAGTGGATATGGGGACTAAAACTGTGAAAAAAACATTTAGACACCATAATTAAAGTCTAAAGGTGAGTTAATATTAGCAAGTGATTTTAATTGTATCAATCATTCACTGATACCACAAGCTCTCAGCCCTTCAGGATATCCCCTGTTGCCAAGCACTTGAACAATTGCATAAAAGACAAAAACCTAATTGACACTGACTGTATAAAAACATTATTCTCCCTGAAGTATTCTCACTATTCTTACAGACTTGGCACACAGACCAACATAGACATAGTCTTTGTAAGAAGTTATTTACTGGCCAAACTGATAATGTAATGCTGACATTACACCCTATGTCTAACCACAATGCTATCGCCTTCAGTGTAACACTTAATACTGACCCTTTAAACCTCTACCAAAGACTACCTGCTTATCTAGTAACAGTACAAGGTTTTATAGAATGTTTTTAAGATGAAATAAAGCTTTACCTAGATGTCAATAATAATAGAGAGATCTCAGATATTATCCTATGGGACACTTTAAATGTAGTCTTACATGGTAAACTCAAAAGCTGATATATAAAAAAAAGAAAAGAAAGAGATAAAAAGCTGATAAATATACAAAAATAAATTGATGATTAAAACTAAAACTTATATCAAATGATAAATCTGCATTAGCTGACATATGCAAACTGAATAAGGAATATCATGATATCATGTAGTATAAAATATCAATAAATCTGGAAAAATCAGATTGCAATCCTATTCAATTAATCCCAAGAGTATGCACATAATTGCAATTAGACCTAAATATTTAAATGAGAAAAGTCATATAAAAGAAATAACATACATTAGAAATAATCAGACTATCAAAGTTAAAGATCTAAAAAATATTTTATTTTGTTTTAAAAACTATTACAAGAATATTAACAATAATAACTCATCTACAAGTGATAACAAAAGTATAGACAACTTTCTTGCTAATAATATTCAAAAGAAGCTATCCAAACATCATATTAATAACATAGATAAACCATTTTCCTTTAAAGAATTAAAGGAACAAATAAAAAAAATCTTAAGGCAAAAAAGGCACCAAGGCTGGATTGTCTAATTCCAGAATTTTACAAACTCTTACCTGATAACATCTTGAAAATCTTACTCAATGCATTCCAAGAAGTTAAAACTACAGCAAATATCTCTCCCACATGGAAATATTCTGTCATCTCTCCCATCTTAAAACCAAATAAGGAGCCCAGCCTTTGCACATCATACAGGCAAATCTCTTTGCTTAACATTGACTACAAGATATTCATGTCCATCTTAGCAGACAGATTAAATAATATTCTTTCAAGATTAAATCATGAAGACCAAACCGAGTTTATCAAAAACAGAAAGGTATAAAGCAATTTAATTAGATTACTGTCCTTAATAGACTTAGCAAACAAGAAAAAAATAGCTTTCTATTTTAAGCCTTGATCTAGATAAAGCTTTCAACTCCCTAAGTAGGCCATATCTGTTTAAAGCTCTGCAAAAACAGAATTTCTCCACAAACCTTATATGGTTAATTAAAAAGCTCTATGAAATGTCTGTAGCCTATGTAAAGATTGGATCTTATCTATCTAGCCCATTCAAAATATTAAGAGGTACTAAACAGGGGTGCCCCCTCTCCCCATTGATCGTTGCCTTAGCAATTGAGCCTCTTGCAAATTATGTTAGAAATAATGACAGCGTTAAAGGATATAAAGTGTCAGCCAAATTATCCCCAAGATACAACTGTTTGCTAATGACCTACTAATAACTTCTAATGATACTGAAAAGTCAGTAGATCACCTATTACATAATCTAGACATCTTTGCAAACATCTCTGGTCTAAAATTAAATCACAACAAAACCCAGGCACTTCTAGTGAATAAAAATGTTACTATGAAACTTAGATCAAAAAGAGACAAAAACTGGGAGGGCCAGCATATTAAATATCTAGGTATCATTACTGAATCTAATTATAAAAAAAAATACTCACATCTAATTACCAACAACTTATAACCTCAATTACTAGTCTAATCGACAGTTAGAACAAACTCTTCTTCACATTTGAAGACAGACTAACTTTAATCAAAATTATACTGTTACCTAAAATGTTATTCATTGGCCAAGCTCTAATAATTCACCCACCTGTCAAAATTAAACAAAACATTAATAAGTTATTACTTAACTTCCTTTGGTATCCCACAAAAAATGAGAATTTCTCTTCTGGTACATCACAAGCTGGGATGAAGGAGGTAAAAGGTTTCCAAATATTAATTTTTATTTAAACTCCTCATTTATTAACATAGTGTCACTTTAGAATAATACGTTTCATACATCATATTGGAAATCAATATATGAAGCCTTACTTCTTAATAGTAATAGGACATTGCTTGAACCATATACTCAAATAAATACAAATATCTTTATATAGATTTTAAAAATATACATTCAAAGTAAAAGGTCAAAACTTGTTCTCACACCTCTTATAAACCAAATGTTGCTACTGTTAAAAAAGCTTATGTTTTCAAATCAATTAATTAAGAATTTATTAATAATTATGTTTCCTATTGCTTACACAAATGAATGTTTGATATCTTTTGATACTCAGAAATTGTTAGAATTTAAGAAGGGTGACCTGTTATATTGGAATCAGTTTCTCTCAGCTAATAAAATAAGTTCTGCAGTCTATTTGATCAGCAGATACAGTCTGCAAAATTGCAATTGGCTGGGCATCCAAACATGTAAGGATTGCATACATGCTAAGCTGATACCATCATTAGAGGCATACAATAAGTTTAACTTAAAAATATTGGATTTTATCACAACAATTATTAATAGCTCACCCAAGAATACTTCATATATATCTGTTATTTATAAAATTGTCAGAAATGATTTTAGCAAAACAGATGTTTCTTTTTGGAATTATTTAAGTGAAGCTAATAGACAAAACAATCCAAACAAAAAAAGCCGTAGAGTGGAATGCGATACTGTTTCCAATTCACCACACGAAAGTGACACCAACCACGTACTTTAACGCTTTTATTGAACAAAATCACATGCGTTTTCATCCCTTACTCTAGGACTTCATCAGATAAAACCTTTTAAAAAAATCTCAGCCTTTATACTTTATTAACAATCAATTAACCTGTAGAATGTCATCTCATTATTTTAAATTAACCAATCAGTTTCCTATCTCATTAATATTAATTCCTAAAAAGGAATTTTCACAAAAACTTACTTATATATGAAATACTTTAAAATGAATTAATCTTTTAAAATATTCTTATAATTAATTTAACATTGTGTAAAACATCATTGGGAAAGTTCATTTGTTTAAAATTTAACCTTAAAAATGGGTATACTAAAGAGACTTCTATGCAAAATTCTGCAGGTGCTAAAAACCTTAATATCATGCCCCCTCTAGTGTCCGAAACCTATATGACATATTAGTTCAACCTTTGATTTACTTTTCACTTTTTATATGTATGTAATGTCCTTTATAACCCTTATGTGATTCCTAACCATCAATTTCATATATCTATTAAATATAACTATATAAATTAAATTATTCATTATGTTAAAATTAAATATATATATATATATGTATAAATATATAAATATTGGTAAATAAATAAATAAAATTTATAAGATATTTAAAATCCTTAAAATTAATATTAGCATGTAAATTTATCATATAACCACAAACAACCCAGTGAATGTGACTTAAACCTTATTGGCTTTCACTTTTAATATAGGTCCTATGGATAGATTTTCATTTAGTCCAGGTCTTTTACATGCATCCAAATAGACCTGCCACCATAATTCCCTGCTTTCTAGTATCTCCTCCCATAAACCTCCCCTAACATCCTGTTGTACTTGTTCCAACACAAAAAAAAAATATTTTGCTCCCACACAATTCTTAAAGTGCATATATAGTGCATTGGCTTCTTTTCTTTTTCCAATGTCATATATGTGCTCATATATACGTCTTTTAAGGACCCTTTCTGTTTTTCCAATATAAAACGATTGGCAGTTTTGACAAACTGCCAAATATAATATTACAATTAAATCTGTCCTTACTTTTTATTAATCTCTTTCTACTTTATATGAAAATTTCTTCCTTGTTCATAATGTATGGACATTGTGCACATCTCCCACACTTAAATGTTCCCACTTTCTTATTTTCCACAGTTTTTTTATATTTTCCATTTCCTTCTAATTTCTTCTTGATGTTAGGGGGGTTTCTATAAGTCACTTGAGGTATCATGTTTTTAATCTCTTCCAGGTCTGTAATGGCAGAAAATCTCTCCCATTCTCTCTTAAATATCTGCTTAACATCTCTGTTTAAGGTATTAAACTCAATAATTAATCTTTTTACATTCTCATTTGTGTTCTCTTTCTTATTACCTAAAACGTCATTCCTTACATCTTTTATTCCTTTTATTGGTTGAAATTTATTTTTTCTACCTATCTCGACCTCCTCTCTTATTATACTCACAAACTCTGCCGGGTAACCCCTCTCTAAAAACATTGTTTCTAATTTGTTGCATTCTTGATGAAAATCATTTTCATCACTTGTCATCCTGGACCTCTCACATTGGCCTTTTACAATATTTTTCTTACAATGATTTGGATGAAAACTATCATAATGCAAATAAGAATTACAGAATGTGTCTTTTCTAAACACTTTAGTTTCAAATTTTCCATTTTTCTTGTAAATTTCCACATCCAAATAATTCATAACTTTTGCATTCATTGCATAAGTGAACTTTAGATAATTAGTAGTTTGATTTATGTAGGTAAAAAATTCCTTGAATTTCTCTTCACTTCCTATCCAAAATATCACTATGTCATCCAAAAATCTATGATAAAGTGACCAATATTGTCTAAATGCAGAATTAGTTATATATTTCTCTTCCCATTT